>NW_007378847.1:49947-63419 GCF_000475195.1 Diaphorina citri
AGAGAAATCCCCCAACCTCTTTAAAAAGTCCCTTCCCTTTCAGGTATTTACCTTTACTTTGCTACCTGATGCTTTACTTTTTTTTCCCTGTTTCCCTTTTTCTCTTCTTTTTCTTCATATTCCCCAGCACGTTTGGACCCAAGAGATCCTGAGACGGTAGTATTGGGCACTTTGTGTGATGTCAGATTTTTGTGTTGGCCAAACAAGATTTGGAAACAATTTTTTTTTAATTGTGAGGGCGCAGCAGCCCTTTAAGTATATATTTTATGTGACTCAACTTTACTCGAGAGCCCCTTGAAATCCTTCGCGGCCCCCAGTTTGGCAATCGCTGCTCTAAATTATTTAACATTCCAAACATATAAAGATACTAGATAGCTACCTACTATTCATAAGTACTACATATATAAGTAGTCAAATAGAATTACTAGTCAATGCATGAGGAATAATAAGATCATTTATTTTACCTATGTCATTGTATCCCTTGTGAAAACCCTTCCCTTCTTTCTCCTTCTAGCTGTCACTCCTTCTCTGCCTCTCCCTCCCCTCCCCCTGTCTCTCTCTATCTCTCTCCTTCTTCCTTTCTCCCTATTTACTCTATTTTTCTTTCTCTCTCTCTCTCTCTCTCTCTCTCTCTCCCTGTTTCTCCCTGTTTCTCTTATCTCAAGGATGTTTTATTTATTTCAAGTTTACATACACACAAGTATCTTCATATTATGACCTGCTTCTTCTCCTTCTCCTTCTTCTTCTTCTTCTTCTTCTTCTTCTTCTTCTTCTTCTTCTTCTTCTTCTTCTTCTTCTTTTTTTTTCTTGCAACCCAAATATTTTTTAAAAAAGTTTTTGGAACTGATCTAGATTTTTAATCCAGCAAAAAATCGCTTAAAAAAAATTCTTAAGATTTAAAAAAAAAAAAAAAAAAAAAAAAAATGGGTGACTCAAAGGTTGGTTCAAATGTCTTTAAGTAATGATGGGGGTTCTGCTCAGCTGATATTCTCGGCCACGGGGGTTTGCTAAAATAAACATTCTCTAACACTCTAACCTTAGGTAGGTTGTATAAATATAGTTTTACATTTCCGTTTTCCCCATATCTACCCATTTTAAATCTGTTGTTAGTTGGTAAAGGTAACAAAAGTTCATTGTAACTATTGTTAGGTGGCATTATGGAAACCGTAAGCACAAAAGGATTAGAAAGTGTACAACAAGAAGCAATATAGTTATGGGACGTACATGGGTTTGCTAAAATAAACATTCTCTAACACTCTAACCTTAGGTAGGTCGTATAAAAATATACATTTCCGTTTTCCCCATATCTACCCATTTTAAAGCTGTTGTTAGTTGGTAAAGGTAACAAAAGTTCATTGTAACTATATTGTTAGGCGGCATTATGGAAACCGTAAGCACCAAAAGATTAGAAAGTGTACAACAAGAAGCAATATAGTTATGGGACGTACATAGAGAATAGTTATGAAACCTGCCTAGTACTCTAGTACTATACTTTTATTTACAGTAGTCATATTTTCCTTTTGAAATTCCCCCTCTTCTGAAGCTCGTTTCCCCTATTTTTTTCCTATGATTTAGTACAGGCTGGGCCAAAGAGGAGAAATCAGCTTCAGAAGAGAGAAATTCCGAAAGAAAAATACGACTTATAAAGGAAATATGAAATCTAAAGCCTCAACCCTCCATAACATTATAAGTTTGTAGTGCCAATAATCGAAAATATGCAACACCGAGCCAGAAAAGAGGAGAAATCAGCTTCAGAGAAATCCCGAAAGAAAAATACGACTTATAAAGGAAATATGAAATCTAAAGCCTCAACCCTCCATAACATTATAAGTTTGTAATGCCAATTATTGAAAATATGCAACACCGAGCCCAGAAAAGGTGCAAAGTTTGGTGCTTCTCAAACTGTGTGCCGCGGAATGATTGGAGCTTGAAAAGTGTACCGCGGTGGTGACAACTTTGAGAAGCACTGGGATAGACTTTTCCCCTGGGAAAGGATGTAACACAACGAAAGGTACACACAGACACTCACAGCCTAGAAAGCATTTTTTATTCACTTTACTCTTAGGCTTCCATTTTCCCTCTCTCTCCCTCCCTCCCTCTTTCTCTCTCTCTCATTTCTCTCTCCTTATACAATAGTAAGTTGGAAGAATCAGCAAGAAATTTTCTCTTCCCAATGCAATGGGAAGAAGGCTTCTAGATGTTATGGGACGTACATAGAGAATAGTTATGAAACCGGCCTAGGACTATACTTTTATTTACAGTAGTCATATTTTCCTTTTGAAATTCCCCCTCTTCTGAAGCTCGTTTCCCCTATTTTTTCCTATGATTTAGTACAGGCTGGGCCACAGAGGAGAAATCAGCTTCAGAAGTGAGAGAAATTCCGAAAGAAAAATACGACTTATATAGGAAATATGAAATCTAAAGCCTCAACCCTCCATAACATTATAAGTTTGTAGTGCCAATAATCGAAAATATGCAACACCGAGCCCAGAAAAGGTGCAAAGTTTGGTGCTTCTCAAACTGTGTGCCGCGGAATGATTGGAGTTTGAAAAGTGTACCGCGGTGGTGACAACTTTGAGAAGCACTGGGATAGACTTTTCCCCTGGGAAAGGATGTAACACAACGAAAGGTACACACAGACACTCACAGCCTAGAAAGCATTTTTTATTCACTTACTCTTAGGCTTCCATTTTCCCTCTCTCTCCCTCCCTCTTTCTCTCTCTCACTCATTTCTCTCTCCTTATACAATAGTAAGTTGGAAGAATCAGCAAGAAATTTTCTCTTCCCAATGCAATGGGAAGAAGGCTTCTAGATAAATCATAATAATACAATGGCTCAGATAACAATATAAGGTATGTCTGCTGTAATATTATGTAGGTATGTACCTATATCTGCTGTAAAATATTATGTACCTATATCTGCTGTAATATTATGTATGTACCTATATCTGCTGTAATATTATGTAATATGTCTACTGTCTACGTAGGTATACCTGTATTTGAAACAGGATCCAAGATAAATAGGTATACAATCAGACTTACGCCTACTTTATGTATCATATTATACCCTATACCTATCTTATGTATGAAGTACCCTATTATACCAACAGCTACCTAGATATAACTACAACACTACACATGATTTATCTAAACATTTATTCAGACTCTGTTGAAAGAGGGAGAGAGAGAGATAGAGTTAGGGAGACTGAGACGGAGTTAGAGAGAGGGACTGAAGGAAAAATAGGGAGGGAGGGAGAGAGAGAGAGAAAGAGACTGAACAAGAAATAGGGAGAGAAAGAAAGAGAGGGAAATAGAGTGGAGGAAAAGGAGAGGGAGAGAGATAGAGATAGAGATGTCATCAGGTCCCTAGGGGCATAAAGGAAAAAAGAATTGTGAGAAATGTGTATCTGTAATTCTGTATCCTATTTCTCTCTCTCTCTCACTCTCTCTCTCTCCCTAGTCTAGCTTTCTCCGATTGTGCATTCATTTCTACAGGGTGGCCAGAATTCTCATTAAAATTAGGTACCTCATGTGGGCAAATTTTTAATAAAAATACCTAAAGATTCACTCCCCTTTATTCTACTACTTTATGTAAAGGTCTCAAACTTACCAGGTTCGACTGTAATACACTAGAAGCAAGTAGTGACTCAAGTGAGTATCAGAATGTACCATCTTCGCTATCAAAAACACCCCCAAACAACCAGGTTCGACTGTACCATTTTTGAAGTTGATGTATTAACAACGGGGATCAATTTTATCATGGTTCTTTGCCCACCTTTAGGTTCTAATGCACAATCTTATGATAACCACTAAATTCTGTATGAAGCCCAACCACCCAACCTGTGTTGACGTCGATTAAGCTTTGGACCTCGCCATCGATGGCAAGAATACCCGAGATAGAAAGCGTAAGATAGGATGCTAAGAATCGCTAGAACACAGCCTTTTTCCTGATTATGGGCCTGGCTTCCAGCACTTGTTTTTCTCGCCCATCTACCTCTTGTGAAGAGTTGCACGATGACAGTATTGACAGCATGATGGCTACTGATTTGATAGTATCTAGGTAGCAAGAGTTTAGAAACTGTTTGACTCTTTATTTTTCCAATTGATGAGAGAGAGAGAGAGAGAGAGAGAGAGAGAGAGGTAGGCGTTAATGGAGAGACTTGGGAAGTGGGAAGAGAGAAAGAAGGGAAGGCGAAAGAAAAGAGAAGTCTGGGTAGGCGTTAATGGAGAGACTTGGGAAGTGGGAAGAGAGAAAGAAGGGAAGGCGAAAGAAAAGAGAAGTCTGGATAAAGAGGAAGAAGACAAGGAGAAAGAAGTGGGGAGAGATTGAGAGAGACAAATGACGAAAGTGGGAGAGAGAAAATAAGGAAAAGAGAGAGAGAGAGAGAGACAGAAGTGAGTTGGCGAGTAAAAAAAACTTTTTTTCTGCTGACGGAACCGAAATGAAAAAGTTGATAGAATTTTTTCTCATTTTCACATGTTGCCAATTTGATTTCCGGAAATACTCCGAACATTCCCTTGGTCCCGTTTTCAATAGATGAAGTTTAGTAATGGTACAGGAAAGTAAAACGAATCTCGTGTAGTTTACTTTCTATTACCTCTCTGCACAAGGACTTTGTTTAGAAAAGGTAAGTTCAACTTCAGCTATGTACCTATGGCGTTTCAAGCAACATGTACATATGTATGAACATAAAGAGATTCAAAAGTCTTTTAGGGCTAAACAGAAAGAAAACATTCCCACATTTTCTTGTCTCTCTCGCTCTCTTCCTCCCTCTCTCTCTCCCTCCCCCGTCTCTCCCTTCTTTCTCAACACTTTTTCCCACCCTCCGTCACTCCCATCTCAACGCTATCCCTTCCTTTTCAATCCTTTCATTGGTCCCGTTTTCAATAGATGAAGTTTAGTAATGGCAAAGGAAAGTAAAACGAATCTCGTGTAGTTTACTTTCTATTACCTCTGTGCACAAGGACTTTGTTTAGAAAAGGTAAGTTCAACTTCAGCTAAGTACCTATGACGTTTCAAGCAACATGTACTTATAAACATAAAGGGATTCAAAAGTCTTTTAGAGCTAAACAGAAAGAAAACATTCCCACATTTTCTTGTCTCTCTTTCTCTCTCTCTCCCCCGTCTCTCCCTTCTTTCTCAACACTTTTTCCCACCCTCCGTCACTCCCATCTCAACGCTATCCCTTCCTTTTCAATCCTTTCCCCCTCCAACTTTTTTCCAAGTAGCCATCCTCGTAATTCCAACCTGAAAGTTGCCCTCAGGCTACAAGAGCCTAGGAAGGGGCTCCCATATCTCGGGTCCTATATTTTACATCCCGAGTCTGCCCCCGGGGCTGCATGTCCTACATTTTTCCCGAGTTCCCTACAAGTGGAGCTCTCCATATTTCACTCCCTTATCTTTTATCTGATCCCTTCCATCTAATTGTATTCATCTTCCAACAGTTAGTTCGACCATTTGTTCCTGTAGGTGTATCTTGACTATTTTTCCGTAGAACAGCTACTACACCTTCAGTCTTTTCAGGCTTCGTTCTTGTAATGATGTTTTCTCAGTCGCTTATTTTTACTGCCCTTATCCTAACACACTTTTCATTGTCCTTCGTAATACATACTAGATAACGATGTACCTGATAGAATAAGCGACCATTTGTTCCTGTATATCTTGACTATTTTTCCGCAGAACAGCTACTACACCTTCAGCCTTTCCAGACTTCGTTCTTGTAATGATGTTTTCTCAGCCGCTTATTTGTACTGCCCTTATCCTAACACACTTTTCATTGTCCTTCGTAATACATACTAGATAACGATGTACCTGATTCTGATAGAATAAGGAATCAAGTAGCAATGGGAATACAACATGTAAGTAACGGAAAATATAGTTGTCGGTTGATTTTTCCCATTTTTCTATTACTCGCCGAATTCCAATCTCTCTCTCTTTCTTTCTGACCATTTGTTCCTGTATATCTTGACTATTTTTCGGTATTAGAACAGCTACTACACCTTCAGCCTTTTCAGGCTTCCTTCTTGTAATGATGTTTTCTCGGTCGCTTATTTTTACTGCCCTTATCCTAACACACTTTTCATTGTCCTTCGTAATACATACTAGATAACGATGTACCTGATAGAATAAGGAATCAAGTAGCAATGGGAATACTACATGTAAGTAACGGAAAATATAGTTGTCGGTTGATTTTTCCCATTTTTCTATTACTCGCCGAATTCCAATCTCTCTCTCTTTCTTTCTCTCTCTCTCTCTCTCTCTCTCTCTCTCTCTCTCTCTCTCTCTCTCTCTTTCTCCGCCAAAAATTCCAAAACCAAGGTAGAAAGAAGCCTTTTTGAGGTATGATGCCTCTTCCAAAAAAACAACTATTTCATAGTCGTTCTTCGAGGTACCAAACTGTTCCGTGCATATAACTCCATGCTAGGAGTGCTAGGGGGTATTTTTACTGCCCTTTTATAACTACTTTTCTCCCTCTTGTCTTCTCTTTACTCTATTACTTTCAGTATTCTAAGGTATTTATTATAAAAGTCTTGATTCCAGCTAAAATAAAGCGCGCATGTAAATGTGTTATTAAAAATGTTGCACTGTCAGGTTGCTAACTAATTGCGAACGTAAATTACTTTCGCATAGCTATTATAGCTACTAATATGAATGTCTCAGCAATTTTTATTACATGCACTTTTGGCGTGAAATGGAGGCAGGCCGTGGCGTGAGGAGAGAAACCGTCAGTTGGTCGTAAAAGAGTTCAAAGAACGGTGTGTGAGTGTGATTGTGTGAATGACTTGCACAAAGAAAGCAGCAGGAGGTATATTAACCTTTGTCACCTTTGACTTGGGCGTTGAAAATGTAGTTAGGAAACCGTACTTTATGTGCTGACCAGTACAAGTACTTACCTCCAAGGTAAGTATATTTACCCCTTGTCCAGGCAAAAGCTAGGAGTTCTCATTTAACACAAATTACTTACACAAATTGAGCGTCTGAATTATTCAACACCTTTCAAGTGCCTGCCGGGAAACCTAGGCTGCCGACCGGGTTCAGTTTTGCCTGACAATTTTTCACAGGCATGACTGAACGTGTGTGGTAGGTAAAGCTTGAGCTTGAAACCTGGGTCCGTCAGACAGTCTGAAAGGCCTGAATCTGAAGCTTTTCCCGCCACACACGTTCCAATTGTCTGACAGCCCGATCGTGATTGGATGGCCTAAGGGCCCTAAGGCATAAGGCTGGCCTAAGGTCTGATAAGGTCTTGTAGCCGACCGAGTTCAGTTTTGCCTGACAATTTTTCACAGGCATGACTCAACGTGTGTGGTAGGTAAAGCTTGAGCTTGAGACCTAGGTCCGTCAGACAGTCTGAAAGGCCTGGATCTGAAGCTTTTCCCGCCACACACGTTCCAATTGTCTGACAACCCGATCATGATTGGATGGCCTAAGGGCCCTAAGGCATAAGGCTGGCCTAAGGTCTGATAAGGTCTTGTAATGTGAAACACGTGACGCCTGAAATAACTTCGTTCCACTGAGCTCAAATTGAAGAGTTGAGCACGCTGACAATTTCAATTTACCTGTGGCACGTGTTTCTGAACTGCAGACTAGACTATTCCTTTCCTGTACTCCAGACTAGACTACTCACTGAGCTCAAATTGAAGAGTTGAACACGCTGACAATTTCAATTTACCTGTGGCACGTGTTTCTGAGTTGCAGACTAGACTATTCCTTTCCTGTACTCCAGACTAGACTACTCCTGTCGATAACATAAACTATCTGAAACCCCTCGGATAGCAAGATGAAAACTATCTGGCGTTCCAGAACAAACAGAAACCCCATAATATCGTTTCAATTTCAATTAAAATGGAAAATGCTGCGAGATGAGAGAGAACTGCAGGAAAGAAAGAAAACTGCAGGAGTAGTGGCAAAAGACAGACGGAGAAAATTGGGAGCAGTGGCAAAAGATAGAGGATATGGGAGGGAGAGAATTGATAAAGTGGACAGGAAGCATGGGGAGAGACCGACCGGGTTCAGTTTTGCCTGACAATTTTTCACAGGCATGACTGAACGTGTGTGATAGGTAAAGCTTAATTGAGCTTGAGACCTAGGTCTGTCAGACTGTCTGAAAGGCCTGGATCTGAAGCTTTTCCCGCCACACAAGTTCCAATTGTCTGACAGCCCGATCGTGATTGGATGGCCTAAGGGCCCTAAGGCATAAGGCTGGCCTAAGGTCTGATAAGGTCTTGTAATGGCATTATGGTAGACAGGTTCCTAAGGCCAGTCACTCACTATCAGGTAGACCTGACAGGTACGGCTGAAAAGGTCCACCTGTTAGGTCTACCTGATACCTCATAGTGATATCACGGGGAAAAGAAAAGGAGCTACAGAGTTACCCTTTAAGTTTACACCTGTAAGGTGACCTTATCACGGGAGAAATTATGTTCCGTGAAGGGATTTTCGCTAAACAATGTCCCTAGACTTTAGATTGAACGTGACGCCTGAAATAACTTCGTTCCACTGAGCTCAAATTGAAGAGTTGAACACGCTGACAATTTCAATTTACTTGTGGCACGTGTTTCTGAGCTGCAGACTAGACTATACCTTTTTTGATGTACTCCAGACATGACTACTCCTGTCGATAACATAAACGAACTGAAACCCCTCGGATAGCAAGATGAAAACTATCTGGCGTTCCAGAACAAACAGAAACCCCATAATATCGTTTCAATTTCAATTAAAATGGAAAATGCTGCGAGATGAGAGAGAGAGAGAACTGCAGGAAAGAAAGAAGACTGCAGGAGTAGTGGCAAAAAACAGACGGAGAAAATTGGGAGCAGTGGCAAAAGATAGAGGATATGGGAGGGAGAGAATTGATAAAGTGGACAGGAAGCATGGGGAGAGACTGCAGGAAAGAAAGAAGACTGCAGGAGTAGTGGCAAAAGACAGACGGAGAGAATTGGGAGCAGTGGCAAAAGATAAAGGATACGGGAGGGAGAGAATTGATAAAGTGGACAGGAAGCATGGGGAGAGGATGAGAAAGACATGAAGAGGACGAGGGAAGTGAACTGTGTGAACGAATTGAAAGACCTGGAAAAGAAAAAGGAAAAGGACAGGAGGAGAAAAGGAAGGAGGAGGAGAAACATCCTGGAGATGAGGTGGGTACCTAGAGAAACGATTTGCTCGGAAATAAATAGTGTACACTCTATTTATTTTAAAAAAGGAAAAGGACAGGAGGAGGAGAAACATCCTGGAGATGAGGTGGGTACCTAGAGAAACGATTTGCTCGGAAATAAATAGTGTACACTCTATTTATTTTAGTGTATACCCTATTTATATTAGTACGAACACGGTGTAGGAGAACGCAAAGTAGGTTAGTTTGTAGAAATAGCTTGGGGATTTCCTCTCTTATTTTGATAGTGCTTCAATGAAATTAAAGTCAACATACTCGCGTAGAAATAGCTTGGGGATTTCCTCTCTTATTTTGATAGTGCTTCAATGAAATTAAAGTCAACATACTCGCTTTCTTTCGAATGAAAATGCTCTGCCTCTGGTAGCTACTCATTCAAGGAAGACACTTGTCCTCACGAGGCTGGATGCACCTCGGAATCAAAACTTGGACTCGGTCGCAAATTGGGAGGAATGGTCCGTTACCAGAACATGGTCCGTTACCAGAATACATAGACACATAGGAAAGAAGTCAGAAGTGCTAGACAAAACACTCAGTGACACACGTTGGAATACTAGAGTTAGTAGACCAGACAAGTTCCCCAGCTAAAGAGATAGTGATGACGGTTTCAGCATTTCAGAAACAGCGAAACACTCGAATGGAAGAGATAATGCACGAAATTCGAAGGGAACAAAGGAAACGGTGGATCCGCATATTGGGATAGTGAGAACAAAGAGGAAGAAAAACAATAATAGAATTTGAAGTACAAACAATGGAGGAAAAGAAGTATAACAGAAAATAAACACGACGATAGAGGAAAATTAGAAGTACACGGTGGCGAGTGAAAGGAGAGTAGGGAAGGAACAGACCAAATCTGGGAATTAACTGAAGAGGAGATAAACCTGAAATGTGTATTAGGTTTAGGTACCTACTAGGGGAATAGTTGGATACTACTAGTAATTGAAAAAAAAAAAAAAAAATACACACACTCACAAACACCAATAACAAAAATTATTGTGGTTAAATTGTGCAAGTAAAAACCCCAGAGAAAATGGATTATGAAATTGAAAATTTTGTATCAGTTCGAAAAGACAGACGAACGTTCCGTCAATGATTGAAGTCACCACTTGAAGAAAGAAGAAGAAGAAATTGAAGATATGGAAAAGAAAACAGAGAAATAAATGAAACAAAACAAGAAAACAATAATTATAATAACGACCCGAAAAAAATAAGAGACAAAAAGAAGAGACACCTAAGACAGAAAGAAATATTATGGAGAGGCGAAGAGGAGCAAATAAAGACGCGAAGAACTAGGAGCTGAAGAAGAAGGAGGAGGAGGAGAAGGAGGAGGAGAAGGACCAGAAGAAGAAGAAGAAGCAATAACAGACACCATAGAGAAGAAACAGTGACAAACGGCAAGCGATAATGGTGAACATGAAGAAATAATGTATGGAATGAAAAATAACGTGACTGGAGAAATTGGGAAGAGGGGGAGTGGGGAAGAGGGGAGAGGAAAGAAGAGAAGAGGAGAGAGGAAATAGAGGAGAGGGGGGAGTGAAGACACAAAATATGTGAATGAAGAAAAGACAGGAGAAGAGAGATAGAAGACAAATAGTTATGGAAGAAAGCGTCTAGTGGAGAATGTAGAAAGAATTGAAGAATTGGATAAATTCTTCGAGAGAAGCAAAAATAAAAGAAAGAGTAAAAAGAGGTGTAAGAAGAGAAAGAGAAGAGACTGGAAATTGCGGAAAGACACAAAAACTGAGAAGTAAAATAAAATAAAAAACAAGCAGGTAAAGAAGAAAACAGAAAAGAAAGAGGTAGGAGCAGTAAAAAAAAAAGAGGAAGAAGGCGGTAAAACAGAGAGACAAAAGAAAGAGTGGGAGTGTAAAAAGAAGGAAGAAGAGAAGAAAGGAAAGAAATATAGTGGGAGGAGAAAAGGGAAGAAATAAAGGAAGAGGAGGAGGAGGAGGAGAAGAAGGAGAAGGACCAGAAGAAGAAGCAATAACAGACACCATAGAGAAGAAACAGTGACAAACGGCAAGCGATAATGGTGAACATGAAGAAATAATGTATGGACGCCGGAAAAAGTCAGCAGCTTGCGATTTGTTTTCCCGTGTTCACACGTGGTCGGCGTTTTTCGTCAGCCTCTCAATCAACCCATCAGGTGTGATTGTTTCAGGCTGACATTTGGTTTTGCCTATTCAATTATTTTTTATTGTTTAAATACATGATAGTATGTTAACAATGTTTTTATTCATGTTTTATTTTTTTTTTTTTCTTTTTTTTACGAGTGGATGCCCTTTGCAACTCAACTTTTGCGATTTCTTTAGTAAGGATACCAACTACTAACCACGGTAGGTAATCTATACTAATCCATCAGGAACTGGTCCCTTCAAAGTGCTATCTCCGCTAGGTTCCTAACTTCAGCTAGGTGAAGTAAGAAAAGGATAAGGAAAGTAAAAAAGTACCTCCTTGATATTAAAATAAAAGGAAAAACATATCCACATACTAGAGAGTAGTTGCCACATACTGGGGGTGTAGTTATGTGTGCGACCTTAACAACCCAAGTGCGGTAAGGGGGGGATAATGGTTGATAGGCGTGGGTCTGGGGTGGTAATAATGGTGGGTATGGGTGGGTAATGGTTTTGTTAGTGCTTTCTAACATCGTAAAGGCCCGTATGTGATCTGAAACAGAAAAGCAAAAGGTAGGAGCAGTAAAAAGAAGAGGAAGAAGGCGGTAAAACAGAGAGATAAAAGAAAGAGTGGGAGTGTAAAAAGAAGGAAGAAGAGAAGAAAGGAAAGAAATATAGTGGGAGGAGAAAAGGGAAGAAAGAAGTTAAAAACAAGTGTTGCCATTGTCGAAGAGGAATTCGATGCAGACAAAAGAAATAAAGAAAATGAAACGCAGGGAAAATATGTGAGACATGTGGAAGAACACAGAGGAACAATACATAAAACACAACGTAAGAACAGAAATGAGAGGAAGGAGGTATCGTTTGAGAGAGAGAGAGAGCACAAATAATATGAGAGAGAAACTCATAATATATGGAATAACATGATGAGAAATAACAAGAGAGAGAGAGAGAGAGAGACAGACAGAGAGAGAAAGAAATCGAGAGAGAGAGAGAGTTTGTACTAACGGTTAATAGTTAAAACTCCTTTCGTTCGTTAAAATAATAAGTGTGGGGAAAAAAGGGGAAAGGAAAAGAAAGAGAGAGGAAAAATGATATTTGTGAAAGTAAGAGGGATGGATAAAGTGACAAATGAAGGTAAAATGAGAGAGAGAGAGAGAGAGAGAGAGAGAGAGAGAGAGAGAGAAGGAGATAGAGAAAGAGCACAAATTAATAATATGAGAGAGCAACTCATAATATATGGAATATCATGATGAGAAATAACGAGAGAGAGAGAGAGACAGGGAGGGAGAGAGAGAGAGAGAGACAGAGAGAGAAAGAAATAGAGAGAGAGAGAGTTTGTACTAACGGTTAATAGTTAAAACTCCTTTCGTTCGTTAAAATAATAAGTGTGGGGAAAAAAGGGGAAAGGAAAAGAAAGAGAGAGGAAAAATAATATTTGTGAAAGTAAGAGGGATGGATAAAGTGACAAATGAAGGTAAAATGAGAGAGAGAGAGAGAGAGAGAGAGAGAGAGAGAAGGAGATAGAGAAAGAGCACAAATTAATAATATGAGAGAGCAACTCATAATATATGGAATATCATGATGAGAAATAACGAGAGAGAGAGAGATAGGTAGAAATTTGTATACCTGAGTTTAAGTGAGAGAGATAGAAGGAGGGAAAGAGAGAGAGTCTAAAAACGCCTGAAAAGCTGAAAACGTTTTACAAAAAAAAAATTGTAAGAAGGAAATGAGAAGGAAAAGAAAAAATGTAAAAAGGTGAAAAAAAAGGAAGAGTGACAGAGAAAGAAAGAGAGAGGGAGAGAGAGAGAAAGAGAGAGGGAGGGAGAGAGAGCTATAATGTGTGAAGTGAGACGGAGTGATATGTACTGAATATGGGGTATGTGATAGCTTGGAACATAATAACATGAGAGAGAGAGAGAGAGTAAAAAGAGAGGGAGGGTGTTAAAAAAATGGAAAAAATTGAGCCATTTTCACATTTTTTTTTATTTTAAATTTACATTAGAATATATTATCAAAATGGGGAACAAAAGAGAGAGAGAGTGAGAGAGAGGGAAAGAGAAAGAGTAAAAGAGACAGAGAGAGAAAAAAGAGCAAAAATGGTGATGGAATGAAATGGATAATAATGTAACATAGAAAAAAAAACGAAGTAAGTATGCGAGAGAGAGAGAGAGAGAGAGAGAGAGAGAGAG
>NW_007378847.1:63691-66075 GCF_000475195.1 Diaphorina citri
TCCATTCCATTCTAGGGCCGGAAAATTTGCAAAAAAGGTCTCTGAGGAAAAAAAAAAAAAAAAAATAGAACACTTTACTTTCTTCCCTAAAATAAAAGAAAATAAAAATAATAATAATAATAGTAATAATAATAATAATAATAATAAAAAATGTAATCCTAAACTATGTGGGGCAACTTAAGCTAAATCGACTTTGGGAACCCCTGAACCCAGTTTCTGCTGAAAAGGAGCCTTTTTCTTGTGTTATTTAAATAGAAACCACTAAATTTAAATTTGTATTGACTTGTTAAAATGCGAACCGAATTTGGACGGTTGGGGATTTAGAGATCAGAGGATGTATGGAGATATGATGAGGGAGAAGAGGGATGAATAAAAGAAAGAAGGATAAAGGGAGGGAGGAAAATAAGGGATGAAAGGGGGATAGGAGAGAATAATGAGGAGGGAGAAAAAAAGAAAAGAAGGGAGGAAAGAGGAAGAAATAAAGAAAAGAAAGGAGAAAAGAGCTTGAATAGGGAGGAAAGACGATGAAACCAAAAAAGGAGGGAGAAATAAAGAGAAGGGGGAGGAAAAAGGGAGAAAACAGAGGGAAAGAGGGGGATTTAAAGAGAAAGAGGGAATAAAAAGGGAGAAAAGAGAGGGAGGGATTTTTTGGTGACGACAAGAAAGTTTGGCGTGGAAGAAAATTGTAATATCTGTCAACAATATTATCTACAGGGAGAAATAAGAAGTTCGTGGGGAGAAAAGTAGGGAGAGAAAAATGAGGAGGGAGAAATAAAGAAAAGAAGGGAGGAAAGACGATGAAACCAAAAAAGGAGGGAGAAATAAGAGGAAGGGGGAGGAAAAAGAGAGAAAAGAGAGGGAAGGAGAGGGATTTTTTGGTGACGGCAAGAAAGTTTGGCGTGGAAGAAAATTGTAATATCTGTCAACAATATTATCTACAGGGAGAAATAAGAAGTTCGTGGGGAGAAAAGTATATTTTTAGGGTGTACCAAAAGTCGAAAATAAAAGAAGAAAAAAAAGCCGTGGCACGCCTCACCTGTTGTAGCGGAAACACAAAATGATTCGAAAATTTCCTTCATGAGTTGAACCCAATTTTCGCCAAAATCGGGGAAAAATCGAACAAACCGTTGTGGAACGAACAAACAGGCAAACATGTGGCACGCCTCACCTGTTGTAGCGGAAAAACAAAATGATTCAAAAATTTCCTTCATGAGTTGAACCCAATTTTCGCCAAAATCGGGGAAAAATCGAACAAACCGTTGTGGAACGAACAAACAGGCAAACATACAGACAAACAAACAGACAGATGTGCTATGTGCTTACAGACAGACGGACCGAAAATCTTCAAGATAAAACTTATGGACTTCACTCCATTCAATGATTTCTATCCTTACCCTGTATTACTAACAGCCTCTTTTTTATAGCCAATATGGGACAAGAATCTTTAATATAAACAGACAGATGTGCTATGTGCTTACAGACAGACGGACCGAAAATCTTCAAGATAAAACTCATGGAGTTCACTCCATTCAATGATTTCTATCCTTACCCTGTATTACTAACAGCCTCTTTTTTATAGCCAATATGGGACAAGATATACGCTCTAACAGCCGCCTTTCCAGAATATAAAGATGTTTCACATTATTATGTTTATAGCATAGATGCATTATGTTTATAGTATAGAGATGTATTATGTTTAGACTTCAGAGCATAGATGTACGAGTATTATGTTATAGCATAGATCAGGGATGGGTACACTTTTTTCGCGGAGTTTCCCTTCGAAGAAGTCAAAAATGTTCGCGGGTCCCTCCTTACAAATTTTGGAGACTTATAAGCTTGTAGCTTAACTGTACCTATAACTGCAAAAGTTTTTTATCAATGGCGGTTGTACCCTCCATTCGGTGACGAACTTCTAGCCTGGTCACATCCTCACCCAGCCTGGTCACATCCTCACCCAGCCTGGTCACATCCTCACCCAGCCTGGTCACATCCTCACCCTTATGTTATAGCATAGATCAGGGATGGGTAAACTTTTTTCGCGGAGTTTCCCTTCGAAGAAGTCAAAAATGTTCGCGGGTCCCTCCTTACAAATTTTGGAGACTTATAAGCTTGTAGCTTAACTGTGCCTATAACTGCAAAGGTTTTTTTATCAATGGCGGTTGTACCCTCCATTCGGTGACGAGTTTCTAGCCTGGTCACATCCTCACCCAGCCTGGTCACATCCTCACCCAGCCTGGTCACATCCTCACCCAGCCTGGTCACATCCTCACCCAGCCAATAAATGGAGGAATAAAGGGAGAACGGGCTCTAGTCTTGATTTTAAATCATTACATGAAAGTAAAATCAAATCAAGAATAATAATAAACTGAATATTAAATAAATTA
>NW_007378847.1:66118-81874 GCF_000475195.1 Diaphorina citri
CAAGAATAATAATAAACTGAATATTAAACAAATTAGGTAGGTACACATAGGTACTGATTTTCTCTAATCACGATCGAATAAACTACGGGCTAAAAAATTCCCGGAGGGACGGGCCCAGCTTGTTTCCTTTTCTTCTCTAGTTCTTTTCCTCGTTTTTTTTTTTTATTCCCACGTTTTCTCCCCCCTTCCCATTCTTTTCCCGGTCTTTGCACCATTTTCTCTTTCTCTCTCTCTCTATCTCTCTCTACATGCTGCGCTTTGATGAGCTTTTGAACGGAGGAGAGAAGAAAAGAATGAGTGAGAAGAAAAATGGAACACACACACATAGAGAGAGAGAGGGGGGGAGAGAGAGAGGAAGGGAGGGAGAGAGAATAACCATGTGTTGTCTGACTTTGCTGTGGCGAATGACAATATATGACCCAAAGATCTCAAGTGAAACTTTTACCTTATTTTCTCTCTCTATCTCTCTGTCTCTGTGTCTCTTTCTCTCTCTCTGTGTCTCTTTCTCCTTCTCTCTCTCATCCCCCTTCCTCTCTCTCCATCTTTCTTTCTTCTTTCTCTTCCTCTCTCTTTTATTTTATAATTGGTTGTATCATCACATTTTAAATTTGGTAATTACTTTTAAGCTAGCTGCAGTGGGTTCCACAAAAACCGACTGAAAAGTTCATAAAGTGAAATTTTCTGTTTCCATGTGTTAATCGATTTCAATGAACCATAGTGTGCTGAAGACGAACTTTTAGAACACCTTGTCATCATCTCAAGAGTTAAAACAAAACAATCCCATTGGAAAAGCTTAAAATTTAGCCCACTTTTTCAAGTTCAGCACAAGTTCCTCTTGTTTTTTATTGTTCACGTACATTCCTTTCTAGATCAAACAAACTAGGGAATACCTAGTGTTTTTTTTCTTCTTCTTCTTCTTCTTCTTCTTCTTCTTCTTCTTCTTCTTCTTCTTCTTTCTTCTTTTCCTCTTCTTTTTCTTCCTCCTCCTCCTCCTCCTCTTATTTTTAATTTCATCTATGAGTTCTGACGACATTGTTGTTCGACAATATCTGCTATGTTTTCTTCAAATTCTTCTCGGAAAGAAAGCATTGAGTCTTCCCGCTTCCAGGTATTTTTCAATTGGTTTTTGCTTTCTTTCACACTTGGAGGGGTTTCCGTCTCCTCTTTCTTGGGTATCTAAGTCCTTTGTTGGAGATTTCTTCTCCTTTTTTCCTATTTTCTTATCTTCTTGATTTAATAATTACCTATATCGTTTTTTCTTTGATACCTATCTAGATCTAGCTTTTTAGATTGTCATTTTTTTCCTTTCCTTTGTCCTAGTAATGATCTTTATATTGTATGCTCTCCTTTAACTCTATAGGTATACTATTTTTTTTTCTCCTGCTTTCTATTCCTCTCCTCTTTCCCCTTTCCCGTAATTTCTTTTCCTCTTTTTAGCCCGTCCTTCCTTTATTACTACTATAGTAATAAAAAGGTATAAGGGACGGACTATTGTATTCTCTTCGGATCAAATTAAAGGTCTTTTTACCAGGAACACGAAAGTGGTGGTGCACAAAGGAAATTAGATTTGGGGAAATAATTAGAATTTATGCCAAATTGAATTTCTTGACCCAAAACTCCAAACCCGGTCCATATCATGTCAAATCTAATTGAATTTTTAATCACCAAAAGATAATGTTCTCATTAAATATCGTGATGGGAAAAATAATAATTACGTGCATAACACCCACCCTATTATTATAATTATCCAGTGACGTGTCGTGCAATTTTCAAAAGGGAGGAAGCTGTAAAAGTTATAAAACCATTTGTAAGTTGAAGGTCGTATTTTCCTTTCGGAATTTCCCCTCTTCTGAAGCTCATTTTCCCCTCTTTTGGCGTGATAGTGTCTGTACTAAACCATAGAAAATCCAAGATGGCGCGCCATCGAAATAGCTTTCACTTCCGAGAGGAAAATACATCTAAAGCCTATGCCATTCTGACTTTAGAGGTGGCCATAAAATCCAGGTAGAATCCTCGGAAGTGGCACTTTTTGGAGTTGAAATGTCGATAAAAAGGGCATGAGAAAAACTCCCCTAACTTCCATTGATGATCTGGCACTGATGGTTATTTAATTTATTATTTTCATTTTCTATGCCACTCGATATTAATTTACATGTAGATACAACCTATGTGTTTCTATGGAGCGATAGTAGTTTTTTTATCAATTGAAACTACATCCACCATTAGCGAGCTGAATTATGTGACCCAAAGATCTCAAGTGAAACTTTTACCTTTTCTCTCTCTCTCTCTCTCTCTCCCTCTCCCTCTCTCATCCCCCTTCCTCTTTCTCCATCTTTCTTTCTTCTTTCTCTTCCTCTATCTTTTATTTTATAAATGGTTGTATCATCACATTTTAAATTTCGTGATTACTCATGAACTAGCTGCAGTGGGTTCCGCAAAAACCGACTGAAAAGTTCATAATGTGGCCTCTTGTTTCAGTCCATGTCAATCCAGCAGTCAAGTAGACTGCACTGAGGAAAAAAGTGGTGACAGGGTGCCACAAGTTTAGGGTGGAAGAACTCTATTATTGGGTTACTTCCCCTGATTTAGGCTGTTGGAGTGTTATATATTATAGTGTCGAGTTTCCCGATATAGAGTTCAATATTAGAGTGTCGGAACCCAGTCAACCGATTAGGCTGCCGGCACCCTAGTTAGAAGTTATAAAACCATTTGTCAGTTGAGGGTCGTATTTTCCTTTCGAAATTTCCCCTCTTCTGAAGCTCATTTTCCCCTCTTTTGGTGTGATAGCGTCTGTATACTAATCCATTCTTCTTCTTCCCCTTCTTCTTTTACGCTCGTATATTATTCTCCTACTCTGTCACATTTCAGTTGTTGCTCTCTGCGTATTCATTATGTTTGTAATTCTGTATTGATATGTCCGAATTTCCATGTAAAATTGTAAAACAAGCAAACGTACATTTGTACAAATAAATGCTTTATTGAATTGAAATTGAATTGAATTAGAAAATCCAAGATGGCGCGCCATCGAAATAGCTTTCACTTCCGAGAGGAAAATACATCTAAAGCCTATGCCATTCTGACTTTAGAGTGTGATAGTGTCTGTACTAATCCATAGAAAATCCAAGATGGCGCGCCATCGAAATAGCTTTCACTTCCGAGAGGAAAATACATCTAAAGCCTATGCCATTCTGACTTTAGAGGTGGCCATAAAATCCAGGTAGAATCCTCGGAAGTGGCACTTTTTGGAGTTGAAATGTCGATGAAAAAAAGGCTTGAGAAAAAGACCATGGAGATGAAGGAAAGCGACGCTCCCCTAACTTCCATTGATGATCCGGCACTGGTGGTTATTTAATTTATTATTTTCATTTTCTATGCCACTCGATATTAATTTATATGTAGATACAACCTATGTGTTTCTATGGAGTAGTTTTTTTATCAATTGAAACTACATCCACCATTAGCGAGCTGAATTATGAACCGTAACAACAGTGTGTAATGGAAAGGAAAGCATGAATAAAAGGGGGGGAATAACTATAGCCTTTGTTGTTGTGGACATAGGTGATTATATGCACAAAAAGGATCCTAAAGGGGTCCCGAAAGTGGCAGTAGGAACCAAATTGGTACCTACATATGTGTGTGTATTGAATATGGAAAATTTAACAAAATTGGACAAAACTTCGAAAGTAATCAAGGGAGGCAAAGAGGAGGAGAAAAAAAAATCGATCTGAAATCAAATCTCAGGACCTACCTATCTGACTATATTCGGTCCGGTAAGATATCATTTCATGAGGGACCAAGTCCAAAAGATTGGAACCAAAAACAAACCAAAATGCTCCCAAAACCCTGATTCCACCATCCGAATATTTTGGACTTTACCAGATACTTTGCGTACACCCTATAGGTAATTAACCAACTCTCCTAGAAAATTGAGAAGTGTATTTTCTACCCACAATGTACCTTACTCTGGTCTTATCGAATGGCAATAATTCATCATCGAACAAAACAAGAACTTATCGATATTTCCCTTCAAACACACCACACTACTGCTAACTGCTGCTAACCCAGAAGTCTCTATTTTATTAGTTTTTTTTTATTATTAGGTATCACCTATTATTATTATTATTATTATTATTATTATTATTATTATTATTATTATTCTCTCTACATGCTGCGCTTTGATGAGCTTTTGAACGGAGGAGAGAAGAAAAGAATGAGTGAGGACGGTTAATAGTATAGTTCTATAGTTTCTCTGTATCCCCCCACTCCAAAAACCTTTATAATTACGCCATCGCCAGTAGCACAAAACTTTCCCTCTTTTTTACTTCTTTTTCCTTGCTTCCCTTTTTCCATCATTTTTTTCCCTTTTTCTCCTCTTCATTTTTCTCCTTTCCCTTCATTCTGTCCTCTCAATTTCTTACTGAATAGATCTCCTTTTCTTCTTCTTCGTTGTGGTCTTCTCCTTCTTCTCTATCGCCGCCTCTTCCTTATTCTTTTTCTTTTTCCTTAATTCTTCACTCTGCAAATTTCTTTTTTTCTACTTTGCGTTTCCTTACTCCTAGCTTTCCTTCCTATCCATATTTCTTCTCTTTCTCTCCTTATTTCTTCATCTTCATGTTATGTCCTCTCAATTTCTTACTGGATAGATCTCCTTTTCTTCTTCTTCTTCTTCTTCTTCTTCTTCTTCTTCTTCTTCTTCTTCTTCTTCTTCTCCTTCTTCCTCTTCTTCGTTGTCGTCTTCTCCTTCTTCTCTATCGCCGCCTCTTCCTTATTCTTTTTCTTTTTCCTTCATTCTTCACTCTACAAATTTCTTTTTTCTACTTTGCGCTTCCTTACTCCTAGCTTTCCTTCCTATTCATATTAATTTCTTCTCTTTCTCTCCTTATTTCTTCATCTTCATGTTGTTCTTGTTCTTCTTCGTTTTCTCCACCTCCTTCTTCTTTCTCCTCTCCTTTCTTTCTCCATCTGCCTTCTCTTCGTCTTCTAAATTTTTCTAGTTACTACTTTTTTCCGAGCAAAATATATTTTATGGCAACCGAATGAACGTTTTTCTTCTTCTCCTCCTCTTCCTTCTTCTTCTCCTCCTCCTCCTCTTTTTTCACAACTTTTGAGTTCTTCTTTCCTTTCTCCCTAACTCCTTACTTTTTTGCAATAAATAAAAAATAATTTTTTTCCGAGCAAAATATATTTTATGGCAACCGAATGAACGTTTTTCTTCTTCTCCTCCTCTTCCTTCTTCTTCCTTTTCTTCTTCTGCACCTCCTCCTCCTCCTCCTCTTTTTTCACAACTTTTGAGTTCTTCTTTCCTTTCTCCCTAACTCCTTACTTTTTTGCAATAAATAAAAAATAATCTATCATTGCTGGAACGATTCCAGAAGTTGGAAATTTCCCTGCTTTCTCTCTCTCTCTTTCTCTCTCTCTCTCTCTCTCGCTCTTTCTCTCTCTCTTCCACTCTCTCGGGTGAGATGGTAGAATTTTACTTTCAAAGTCTTTCCCCTTTCCGTGTTTCTTTCCTCGAACTTTTTATCCACCACTTTCTCTCCTTCCCCTCTTTCCCCTAATTTCTTTTTTCTCTCCTTCCCCTGTTTCCCTAATTTCTTTTTTCTCTCCTTCCCCTCTTCCTTCTTTCCCCTAATTTCTTTTTGCTCTCCTTTAACTCTATAGGTATACAATTTTTTTTCTCTCCTGCTTTCTATTCCTCTCCTCTTTCCCCTTTCCCGTAATTTCTTTTCCTCTTTTTAGCCCGTCCTTCCTTTAGTATCTCTCCTGCTTTCTATTCCTCTCCTCTTTCCCCTTTCCCGTAATTTCTTTTCCTCTTTTTAGCCCGTCCTTCCTTTAGTATCACAATAGTAATAAAAAGGTATAAGGGACGGACTATAAATTGTATTCGCTTCGGATCAAATTAAAGGTCTTCACCAGGTGGTGCACATTTCGTCCAACCAAAAAGCAAAAAACCAAAAAAACTGGTTTTTGGGGGATTTTTTTCACATTTTCTCACACAAATGAGCTCTTGAAATTTGTCGCGACGACCTGTGAACTCAAAGCGAGAAAGTTTTAGATAACCCTTCAGTCGTTAATTTAAACCCGGTTTTAGCGTCTTATATGTTAAGCTACGCCGAGCAAAGCCAATAAATGGAGGAATAAAGGGAGAACGGGCTCTAGTCTTGATTTTAAATCATTACATGAAAGTAAAATCAAATCAAGAATAATAATAAACTGAATATTAAATAAATTAGATAGGTACAGGTACAATAGGTACATAGGTACTGATTTTCTCTAATCACGATCGAATAAACTACGGGCTAAAAAATTCCCGGAGGGACGGACCCACAGCTTTTCCTTTTCTTCTCTAGTTCTTTTCCTCTTTTTATTCCCCTTCCCCATTCTTTTCCTGGTCTTTGCACCATTTTCTCTCTCTCTCTCTCTCTCTCTCTCTCTCTCTACATGCTGCGCTTTGATGAGCTTTTGAACGGAGGAGAGAAGAAAAGAATGAGTGAGAAGAAAAATGGAACACACACACATAGAGAGAGAGGGGGGGGAGAGAGAGGAAGGGAGGGAGAGAGAGAATAACCATGTGTTGTCTGACTTTGCTGTGGCGAATGACAATGTATGACCCAAAGGAGAGAGAGGAAGGGAGGGAGAGAGAGAATAACCATGTGTTGTCTGACTTTGCTGTGGCGAATGACAATGTATGACCCAAAGTATTTATCATTTAAAGCTGAACAAACAATCAAATCATGTTGTTCATTTCTTTTTATTGGGTTTAACAGCACTGGTAAGGTGTTTGGGAGGTTTCACCCTCCATTTGGAGATAAGCTACCCGTCGCCTCAAATTAAACTTAACAGGGCACGGTTAGTCCAGTGGTAACGCGCTTGCTTGCCATGCAGAAGGTCCCGGGTTCGAATCCCACCATCGACAAAAATTTGTACTCTCTCCCTGTTTAACGTCCCCCAGCCAGACTAAGCTGATCTACTCCCTGTTTAAAACCCCCAGCCAGACTAAGCTGATCTTCTCCCTGTTTAACGTTCCCCAGCCAGACTAAGCTGATCTACTCCCTGTTTAACGTCCCCCAGCCAGACTAAGCTGGTCTACTCCCTGTTTAACGTCCCCCAGCCAGACTAAGCTGATCTTCTCCCTGTTTAACGTCCCCCAGCCAGACTAAGCTGGTCTACTCCCTGTTTAACGTCCCCCAGCCAGGCTTTTTTTCCAATCTAACTACTGGTTACCTCTAAACTTCTCCCTATGGGTTCTCTCCCTTGTATCATTGTACTCCGGGTAGTAAATGTTCCGGCACCCATTATAGATCATGCGTTGGGTGTAGTTGAACCTCTCCAATAGTTTCAGATAGAGGTTATCGTAGTTAGAGTTCCTGAAATCGTCCTCTAAATCAAACTGGTCCTGTCCCCATTGCTTGTAGATCCAGGCTTGAAATGCATCACGATCCTTGATACGGAACCCTTGGTAGAATCTGCACTTGGCTCGCAGGTACTCTTTCTGAAACAATACGAGTAAATAGTTCAATACCTAGGTACAGGTACTTATAGTTGAATAGCTAAGATATTATCGTCCCGAAAGCGAGGAGAGAAGGGGAGTAAGATAGGAGAAAACCAGCCGTTCCTGGAACGAACCTTAGTTATGTATCTGTTTTGAATAAAATCCGCCCCGGGCGGGAATCAAATCCGGTCCTAGCCCTCCAAGCTACCTAGGCGGGCAATAACTTAAGGTAGAAACACTACCATCACGTGACGTGAGGACAATGGGGCTACCATGAATGGAATAGATCAGTTGCGCTTACTTGGGTGATGTTTCAAAGTTATAGAGCAGGAAAAATAAGGACCAACGGAATTTTTCTTTTACTTCTACGATTTCTAGATACCGAGATAAATCGATTTAAAAAATACCGGTAAATCGTAAAGTTTGACGTCACGGCATACGCTCCCGTAGGCGCGATCACGTCATAATTTATGACTCCCGCTTCGTTTGTTTGTGCGCAAGCGTTTCTGCGCGTTTTGACGTGAAATCTGACGTCATACAACTTGAGCCATGAGATATGTAGACGCTTTTTGAAAGCTTCGGCAATCATATAAAAAGTTTCTTGAACTATTGAAGTCATAAATGAAGAAGAACCTCTTTACGTATTTCCCAGAGCTTTCTAAAGAAACTTGAGAACCCTCTGTCTCATTGTTCAACTTATAATACCTTTCCAAGTTGTATGACTTTACGATATGGAATAATTTGTCTTATTTGCATAAAATTTATTTTGCGAATCAAATATTTGTATTATTTTTTTTTGGTGGACAAAAATAGCATAAAATATATTTATCATTTAAAGCTGAACAAACAATCAAATCATGTTGGTCATTTCTTTTTATTGGGTTTAACACCACTACCAAGGTGTTTAGGAGGTTTCACCCTCCATTTGGAGATAATAATAATAATAGTGCTTATTTATACTGCTCGCATAGGACTGAAAAGTCCCTTTACTCCAGCAGTAGGCTACTACTATTATTATATTTCACTACTTTATACGTAGGAATCGACGATTTATTAATAATTCTTACGTATTTGCAACTGCTCCATTACCTACAATATTATGGTAGAACTTTGAACCACATCTTTCTGACTCCCCATGAGCTGACGTGACGTGATAGTAGTGTGTTTCTACCTTAACTTACCTCTTCATATTCCTTGATCTCCTTCTCACTCAGTGTAACCCTAGTCATCAGCTGACTGCTATTCCAATGTAGAGATAGAGACACATTGGTTGTCATGACATCAGCTATCACTCGGGATAACAGCAGTACAATGGTAGTCAGTGAACGTAAGGGATGCGGGTTCGATTCCATTGGAGCAACTTGGGGCGTTAATGAGATGGTTTGAATCGATGACTTGAAGGAAAGTAGGTCCTTTTTGTTGAAACTGAGGGGATGTAAGTGACCCGAATCAGACAAACTAGATACTCAGGTTGGGGTGTTGTTGTTGTTGTTGTTGTTGTTGTTGTTGTTGTTGTTGTTGTTGTTGTTGTTGTTGTTGTTGTTGTTGTTGTCTCGACGTCCTTGCGGTATCTGAGTACGACAATGTAGAACAGCGAAGTGTTTAGAACTTTTCCAAAGTTTATTGTAAGATTTTTTTTTCTTCATTATTTCCTTCAAAATCCTGAGCTTCACAATAGATCAGTTGCACTTACTTGGGTGATGTTTCAAAGTCATAGAGCAGGAAAAATGAGGACCAACGGAATTTTTCTTTTTCTTCTACGACTTCTAGATACCGAGATACCTATATCGATTTAAAAAATACCGGTAAATCGTGAACTTTGACATCACGACATACGCTCCCGTAGGCGATGATGTCATAATTTATGACTCCCGCTTCGTTTGTTTGTGCGCAAGTGTTTCTGCGCATTTTAACGTGAAATCTGACGTCACAACTCTTTGAACTTTTTCATTAGAACAGCAATTAAAAATTGAATTTTCGACCTTTTAAAGTTACTTTTTCGGAGTTTTGACCTTATTTGGATTTTTCACAACTTTTTACGTAGGAATCGACCTTTTATTAATAATAATTTTCCCAATTGCAACTCCTCCATTGGATAATAAGGTCGACTTTTATTAATAATTTTTTCCCAATTGCAACTCCTCCATTCCGAAATTAGAATTCTTGGAAATAATTTCGACTTACAAGATTTTGCGTTTTCATCTATCTCAGGTATCTCAGGGATGTGGGTTTCTTCCCCATCAGTGACCCAAAAACATTTTACTGGGGAAATGAGGTCAGTAGAAGGCGATTTTTCAATGGAAAATTTCACACACACACAGTTTTCTATAAGAAAATTCTATCCTATTTTATTATTTATGTCGTTACTGAGAATCGAACCCTGAATTACAAGTCCAATCCCTGAGCTATAGAAGATAGAAAGAGGAGGAGAAAGAATAAAGGAAAAGAGAGAAGGTATCAGACGTAAGGTGAATTATTTAATGGGGGAGATATCTGGGTGGTTTGATACATATACATTAAACATGTGTACACGATAAATAATCAGACGTTGATACCATACACATCATACACATGGGGATCTGTCGTTATAATCTGTTCCTTTTAGCTTGAGAATATTTTATATATATTAAACATGTGTATGTGTATACGATAAATAATCAGACGTTGATACCATACACATCATACACATGGGGATCTGTCGTTATAATCTGTTCCTTTTAGCTTGAGAATATTTTAAAGTCAAAGCAACAGTGTCAAACGTAAGTAGGTATTACATTTATGTAGTTTGATGTTAAATGTTCTGTAGGCAATGTACATAATTTAAATGAGAGTGTTCCCACTACGCACGACACGATTTTTTTCCGAACGACAAGTGATACCGGGCATTTACTCGATATAAATGAAGGGGACAACATTGACCTTTGGGTACCAGACCTACTTTTAACCCTAATAATAACCCTAATAATTTCTAATAATCTAATAACCCTAATAATTTATCTATAATTGTAAATTTATTCGAAACTCATTTATTCGAAAGAGTCTTAAGTTAAACTATGATTCCCCTACTCCATCTTACTTACATACCTATTATGTACTTCAAATTTCTCAAGCTATGACGTGTAACACAAGCGTTTGATTGGTTCCCACAGTGTGATCCTTGGCACAAAATTCTCAACCTATATGAAACAGACAATAGTCTACGTGCCACATGCAATGGAACAGTTTTCTATAAGAAAATTTTATCCTATTTTATTATTTATGTCGTTACTGAGAATCGAACCCTGAATTACAAGTCCAATCCCTGAGCTATAGAAGATGAATGGAAAAGAAAGAGGAGGAGAAAGAATAAAGGAAAAGAGAGAAGGTATCAGACGTAAGGTGAACTTAATGGGGGAGATATCTGGGTGGTTTGATACTATATACATTAAACATGTATATACGATAAACAATCAGACGTTGATACCATACACATGGGGATCTGTCGTTATAATCTGTTCCTTTTAGCTTGAGAATATTTTAAAGTCAAAGCAACAGTGTCAAACGTAAGTAGGTATTACATTTATGTAGTTTGATGTTAAAGCAAATGAGCACCATCTTCCTTAAGGCTAGTGAGTTTCATCCGATTTTTTTTCGAATGTCTTGTAGGCAATGTACATAATTTAAATGAGAGTTCCCACTACGCACTACGCACGACACGATTTTTTTCCGAACGACAAGTGATACCGGGCCTTTACTCGATATAATTGAAGGGGACAACATTGACCTTTGGGTATCAGACCTACTTTTAACCCTAATAATAAACGAGAAGTTTATCTAATTGCAAATTTATTCGAAAGAGTCTTAAGTTAAACGAGGATTCCCCTACTCCATCTTACTTATATATAGCTATGTACTTCAAATTTCTCAAGCTATGACGTGTAACACAAGCATTTGATTGGTTCCCATCACAGTGTGATCCTTGGCACAAAATTCTCAACCTATATGAAACAGACAATAGTCTACGTGCCACATGCAATGGAACCATATGAGAGTCCCCCAGACTGGATGGTAGAGGGGTTGAGGGTTCGACACTAATTAGCTTGCATTATAAGTTTTCTTTCGAACAGAGAACTTGAAATGTGCACATGTGACGTCCCGCTCCCTCTCTCCCATAGGGGGGAACACCAGAGATTTTGATCATTACACAATGCTTCCTCTGGACAGGTTAATAGAGAAAGACCTGTAAAATAAAATAGGTATTTTTATAATGTGAAGTTTGGTAGACCAAATGAGCTTGGACCCAAAATGGACCAAAAACATACCGTGTCTTGAGCTGTAGATGTGATTACTCCCATTTAATCACCAGTAAGAATAACAAGTTTAGTGACCTGCGACCTCTAGTGGGAAATCTACTATAAATGGGAATCCGGCTTTAGTATTATAAAGTGTTCCTACAGGAAGAAAAACAAAAAATCAAATCAAATCAAACACGGAATAAAGATAATATTTAACCTTTCAAATAAATTTGTTCTACACCCTTAGAAGTCAAAAGAATAGGCGCAAAGAGACAGAACGAGAGGGGGAGGGGGGAATGGAGAGAGGGAGGGAGATTATATGAGATTTTTTGAGGGAAAAGTCATAAAGGAAATGTGACAGAGACTAGAAACTTATAGGGAAAGAAAAGAAATAGGGAGGGCGAGAGAGAAACAGGGAGAGATAGAGAGAGAGAGAAATATGAAGAGGGAGAAAGGGAGGGAGAAAAGGGAGAGAGGGAGGGAGAAATTCAGTCATGGTACGGTAACATTTACGGACGTATAATTTTGAAAGGGAGAATTTTCCACACCCCTGTACACATGAGAAATTCTGAGAAAAAGGGAGAGAGATTAAAAAAAATGAAAAATACAGGAAATTGTCATAAGGGTGTTTTTCCCCCCTTTCAGTCACTTCTCATTCTTTCCCTTGGATCTTTTTTTCTCTTTTTCTCTCTGTTTATTTCTTCTCTTTCTCCTCCTCCTTCTCTTTCCTCTCATCTTTCTTCCCCTCCTTCTTCCGCTCAAATTTCTTGTACCTACTTCTTCTTTTTCTCCTCCTTAGGTCTATAGATCAAAGAAAGAGGAAGAACAAGCATCTCCTCAGAAGTTATTCTTTAGCTTAGGACTTAGAAGGTGTTTATTTTATGTTCAACAATTTGTAAAAAATAAATAGAATAATGTTCAATTCAATATTCAAATTATTCTCCTCATTAACCATTAAGAAAGAGGAGCGAACCAAAGATCAAGACTAAAATCAGTAAATTTAAAGAGGCCCAAAACAGAGAACCAATTCAACAACTCCTGTAAAGCAGCAAGACGCACTGCGCGCGGTGCATTAAATCAGCAGTGTGCATTAAAATCAGCACTGATTATTAAATCAACGAGGTGCATTAAATTCACCACGGCGCATAAAATCAGCAAGGCGCATTATATCAGAATGGCGCATTAATTTAGAATGGCGCACAAAATCAGTATGGCGCATGAAAATCAGGAAAACGCATAAAATCACGGCGCAGAGTTCCAAAGAAAAAGAGCGGTGTTAAAACAAAGCTCCCAGCAAGATATTTAATTGGGGCGAGGAAAAAAGCATGAAAATGTTTATTGCAGTTATAAACATAAATAAAATGGCAGATTTGTTTCTCCTAGTATATTGCGCAGAGTTCCAAAGAAAAAGAGCGGTGTTAAAACAAAGCTCCCAGCAAGACATTTAATTGGGGCGAGGAAAAAAGCATGAAAATGTTTATTGCAGTTATAAACATAAATAAAATGGCAGATTTGTTTCTCCTAGTATATATGTATATTCTGAACCTTCTGAGCGAAATGGTGGGGATTATAAAACAGTTTTCTCTTCATTTTGATATCAGAGCAAGAAAAGGGCCTTATTATTTCGAAAAAGCGAATAGGACCAAATTATCCAAATATATATAAATGCAAAATACGGTCTGACTAAGGAAATAAAGGGCTCTTTCTTCACAAGCCTTCTAAAATAGGCCATATTACTAAGGACCAAGGCTGTGGCAAAATAGGGTCTCATTTTCACATATCAGATGACTGCAAATATGTATAAGGCCTTTTTTTTCCTTAAGACCACAAAAGTAGGGCCTTTGCTGTTTAGAAAACTATACTGGGGATTTTTCAGTGGGCCCTTTTTTTCCCTCCAAGCTACGAATACATTGCTCCTCCATATTGGAGGTCAAAGGCCTTCATGTCTGAAAGGGACATTTTAGAACTAGGAAGGGAGTATGAAAAAAAAAATCCTTATGCAGAAATGATCCCAAAGGAAACCATGCAAGCAAGGAAACAGAGAGAAATATGTGGAAGAAGAGAGAAAGAGAAAGGGAGAGTCTGAAAAGCAGAATGAGAGAAAGAGCCAGAAGAGGAGATTGAGAGAGAAGGAGAGAGAGAAAAAGAAAGGAGAGAGAGAGAGAGAGGTGGGAAAGAGAGAGAAAAGGATTTACCTGGTTGACATTTTAGTATGCTGGCAGAGAGATATGTGGAAGAAGAGAGAAAGAGAAAGGGAGAGTCTGAAAAGTAGAATGAGAGAAAGAGCCAGAAGAGGAGATTGAGAGAGAGAAAAAGAAAGGAGAGAGAGAGAGAGAGGTGGGAAAGAGAGAGAAAAGGATTTACCTGGTTGACATTTTAGTATGCTGGCTGGAAGGGAGTATGAAAAAAAAAAATCCTTGTGCAGAAATGATCCCAAAGGAAACCATGCAAGCAAGGAAACAGATAGAGAGAGAGAGAGAGATGTGGAAGAAGAGAGAAAGAGAAAGGGGGAGTCTGAAAAGCAGAATGAGAGAAAGAGCCAGAAGAGGAGATTGAGAGAGAAAGAGAGAGAGAGAGAGAGAATTGGGGAAAGAGAGGAAAGGATTTACCTGGTTGACATTTTAGTATGCTGGCAAAAGTTGATACGGGTGGCTTTTCTCCTCTCTTACTCTCTCTCTCTCCTGGGTATTTAAGAGGACACAATATTATGTTTTTTTGTGCGAAGAGAGAAAAAAGACAGGATGCCCTATTACTACTCATATTCAGCGACAATTGATGAGATACCCTGTAAAAAATATAAAAAAAAAAAAACCTTTTTTACACCTACCTACATTACAGTCGACCAAAATCCATTTCAAGTAGGCAAATTCAAAGATTTTTTTTTGCCAGCCTACTTAGCTTAGTTGGTAGTGCGTCTGCCTTGTAAGCGCTAGGCCGCGGGTTCGATTCCCGCCCGGGGCGGATTTTCCTTATGCAGAAATGATCCCAAAGGAAACCATGCAAGCAAGGAAACAAAGAGAGAGAGAGAGAGGTAGAGAAGAGAGATATGGAAGAAGAGAGAAAGAGAAAGGGATAGTCTGACATGTAGAATGAGAGAAAGAGCCAGAAGAGGAGATTGAGAGAGAAAGAGAGAGAGAATTAGGGAAAGAGAGAGAAAAGGATTTACCTGGTTGACATTTTAGTATGCTGGCAAAAGTTGATACGGGTGGCTTTTCTCCTCTCTTACTCTCCCTATTACTACTCATATTCAGCGATAATTGATGAGATACCCTGTAAAAAAAACCTTTTTTTTACACCTACATTACAGTCGACCAAAGTCGATCAACATAGAATCCATTTCAAGTATTCAAGTAGGCAAGTTCAAAGATTTTTACGTGAACTGAAGTTTTTATTTGATCAGCCAGCCCATACGTATAAAATACAAAAGTTTGCTGTAATACTCACACAACACAACTCAAGTTTATTCAACTGTTGTGACAGATATTGATATAGGTAGATAGATAATAAAATCATTGAATTAGGTACTACAAAGGACCAGAAATGACAACTCAGAACATTTAAATGATGGCAATTTATTAAATAAAAGAACTACCTAGGCTGATCAATTCTCAATTTTTTTTTAAATTACATTCCATCACAGTAAGGCCCGTTTCGTATTGGAAGCGTAGACGAGCGACTTTGAGTAGCGCGTAGTCTCCAGCAAAACCAAACCTAAAAAAAATGATAGAGAGTCTATTATTGAGGGTGTCTATCATTTCATTCGTTTTCACAGGTTTGATTTTGCAAGCCACACGGTCTACTAAAAGTCGCGCGACTGTGAGACAAGCCTTACGATTTACTTTAGAGGTAGAAGTATAATGTCCGGCCAAGGAGATGTTAATATTGTTAATTGGCTCTTTAGCCTCAGGTTCAGGGTTCAATCCCCCCACCGGTACTCTAATTTTAGTGACAATAAGATGAGGATTTGATAAAAACCATCACATTTAAATG
>NW_007378848.1:0-29780 GCF_000475195.1 Diaphorina citri
AGAGAGAGAGAGAGAGAGCTCAGGCCATTGTTTCGTATAGCGCAATTTGACGTGAATTTTAACTTGTATCCCAGCGCTTAGTAATGTGTGCCAATAAATTTCATATTGAATAATAATCCCGGGAGCAATTTGTTTTCATTTATTTACTTTATGTACATACATAAGTAGATATCTAAGTGCATCTATGTATTAAGAACTTGTAGATAGGTAATGAGGTACCTAGGTACCTTACAAAAAAAACATTTCAATGTCAAATTTAATCAGCGTTTCATATCAATCAGTTATCAGCTGATTAAATTTTGTCTTATCAAACCATTGGTTCATTATCATTAGTAATCATTAGGACTATAGAAATAGAAATCAAAGGCTTAATGAGAATTTGAAACGCAAAAAGTAGGTAATAATGAGGTTAAGTTTTGGGTTAGATAAGCTAACTAGGTTAGTAAAAAATATGTCCTGATCGAACTCTTGGACTGGGCCAAGAAAATTATCCTTGAAAAAATCTTCTCTACAAAGTAAAACTCTGAATTCACTTCGTTCATTCAACACTAATACCTATAACACAGTGTGTTATTAACACACACTGCACTCTGTTGCGTGTAAACAAGGGTTTATGTTTATGGGTTCATTGGTCCACCTTTTATAATAATAAAATTGTGATAACATGAATTCGGTTTATCTTTCTGATTTACCTACGGATGATGCTTTGAAAATAATACCTAAGAATTATTATGACTTGTACACTGATCACTGATAATTAGGTCCCAGGATCGAATCCTGTTATATTTATAAATGCTAAATAGGTAATTATGGAGGTTTATCAGACAAAATAATATGAACTAATTTTGAAACAACTGATTTGGTTTCAAGAAGCTTGTTGACGACTCAAGTGCTTTCTAACGGCAGGGAGGGACATTATGTATGACCTATAACATGAATTCGGTTTATCTTTCTGATTTACCTACTGATGCTTTGAAAATAACACCTAAGAATTGTTATGACTTGTACACTGATCACTGATAATTAGGTCCCAGGAACGAATCCTGTTCTATATAAAATGCTAAATAGGTAATTATGGAGGTTTATCAGACAAAATAATATGATCTAATTTTGAAACAACTGATTTGGTTTCAAGAAGCTTGTTGACGACTCAAGTGCTTTCTAACGGCAGGTAGGTACATTATGTATGACCAAACTGTTTCCAACTTTCCTGGCTTTCCAGCAGTCCAGCTGCAGAGGCAGATAGAACCACTGTGTCTTTACAAATGCCCATTTCGAAATTCAATCGGAATCCGGGTCTGCCCAATTGACGTCTTTCCCAAAAAAACCCTGTCTGTGCACCACTGATGTCTCGCGCCGAAAAAACGAAAATCCGCGCCAAAAAATGTGCGTCCAGTCACGTGGTCATAGGTACCTTGACACAACGGTCATTTCACTTTCAAATATTCTATTCCTCTCCCCTACCCCCCCCCAGGGGGAGGGAGAGGAGGGGAGGAACAAGGTCAAACTTTGTTTACAATTTTCGCCGCCATGTCTGACAATCGATATGAAAATTTCACAAATAAACACCATCCTTTGCAGTGTGAGTCCTGCGCAGTCGTTTTCAAAGAGATAAAAACCCTAGAACAACAATTTTTCTCGTGACAGCACCTGATAATTTTCAAAGCCTTGGTTTAATTAGCCATATTTTGAGAGAGAAATATGGCTAACGTGTTTCAAACGGTTCCGCATGACGAATTAGCTTGAAGTTGGCGATTTTTTTTTTTCAAATGGAGACTTCTCTCCTCGTAAATTTATTTTGGCAGAGGCGCTGATGTTCTTTCCATTATCAGGAAGGTTATCATTTAAGTAGCGAACGTTAACATTGCATTTCATAACTAACCTGACGGTGATGTGAGTTTCTTCCAAGTTTGTAAAGTCGAATTAAAATTGAAAAAATTATTACTAAGTAAATAAAACTTGAGAAAAAACGAATAATAAAATTGTTCCTTTTTTTTTATCAAATTGAACTTCAAGTTTCGTTCAACTGTGATAACAAGTTTCAATTTTCTGTTTATAATTCTGCAAGATAAGCCTAAGTACTTGAGTGTTTTAAATCTAACCTTTGAATAAAACTGACCATTCCATTATTTAATAACCAAAACCATAGATACATATATCTAAAAAGGTTATCATTTAAGTAGCGAACGTTAACATTGCATTTCATAACTAACCTGACAGTGATGTGAGTTTCTTCCAAGTTTGTAAAGTCGAATTACAATTGAGAAAATTATTACTAAGTAAATAAAATTTGAGAAAAAACAAATAATAAAATTGTTCCTTTTTTTTATCAAATTAAACTTCAAGTTTCGTTCAACTGTGATAACAAGTTTCAATTTTCTGTTTATAATTCTGCAAGATAAGCCTATTAAGTACTTGAGTGTTTTAAATCTAACCTTTGAATAAAACTGACCATTCCATTATTTAATAACCAAAACCATAGATACATATATCTAATAAAAATAGAGTTTTCTGAAAAAATTCAGTCCAGTTTTTAGTGAACTTCTTATTAAAAAAAAAAAAAAAACTAAATTACTTAGTGAAATTAGGTTTCCATCTGTCTTACCATAAGACAACAATAGTGATGGGAACTACCGTATTCAATCTTAGCCGAAGAAGCTGAGAAATGAAAAGATAACTCGTCAAACGTCTTCCTAATACCTTCGCTGATCATGTTCAGAACCCTATTCAACACCCACTGCTAAATTACTTAGTGAAATTAAGTTTCCATCTGTCTTACCATAAGACAACAATAGTGATGGGAACTACCGTATTCAATCTTAGCCAAAGAAGCTGAGAAATGAAAAGATAACTCGTCAAACGTCTTCCTAATACCTTCGCTGATCATGTTCAGAACCCTATTCAACACCCACTGGGCATCCTGTCAATCTCAAGTTCCCTCCAGCAATGAAGAATACAGTTGTGCCTTCGCCTCCAATAAATACTTCGCCCTCTGCGGGGTGGGAGGGCTCCTGGCCTGTGGTTCTACACATCTCCTGGTCACCCCTCTGGATATTGTCAAGTGTCGTCTTCAGGTGGACCAGGAGAAATATCGCAACGTCATGACAGGGTTCCGAGTCACAGTGGCTGAGGAAGGCCTTCGTGGATTGGCCGGAAATATCGCAACGTCATGACAGGGTTCCGAGTCACAGTGGCTGAGGAAGGCCTTCGTGGATTGGCCAAAGGATGGGTGCCCACTCTCATTGGCTATTCCATTCAAGGTTACGCCAAGTTCGGGTTCTATGAAGTGTTCAAGGTCATTTCCTCAATCTCACATCGATTGTGTCGTTCCTCAGGGTGCTCAATTCTCTCCTCACTTCGATGTCGCTCATCCTCGTTACTCAATTCCTCAGGTTCTTCTTCAACAACGCTCAGCTCATCAAATTCCACCTTCGGATGCAACTTGGTCGGATTGGCCAAAGGATGGGTGCCCACTCTCATTGGCTATTCCATTCAAGGTTACGCCAAGTTCGGGTTCTACGAAGTGTTCAAGGTCAAGTTCGCGAGCCTCGTCAGTGAGGAGTCTGCTTACAAGTACAGGACGTCTATCTATTTGGTCTCAGCAGCCACTGCAGAGTTTATAGGAGACGTAGGACTCAGTGCATTCGAAGCTATCAAGGTGAAGATCCAGACGTCACCAGGGTTTGCCAACACCATGATGGAGGCTATCCCCAAGATGTACCAGGAGGAAGGACTCTATTCCTTCTTCAAGGCGTTGGTCCCGCTCGCCCTTCGCCAGATCCCGTACACAACGGTCAAATTCGTCTGCTTCGAGAGAACGATTGAGTTGCTGTACAAGTATGTGGTGCCTAAACCGCGTGACCAGTGTTCCAAGCCGGAGCAACTTGTGGTGACATTCTCAGCCGGATATATCGCCGGTATCTTCTGTGCCGTGGCATCACATCCACCGGATGTCATTGTATCTCAGATGAATCAACAGAAGGACGTTCCCATGGCAACCATCATTAGGAGGCTCGGGTTCTCAGGGATGTGGAGTGGTTTGGCACCCCGTATTGCAATGATTGGCACGATAGCGGCTCTGCAGTGGTTTATTTTCGACGGATTCAAAGTGGCTATGGCACTCCCCAGACCTCCGCCACCTGAAATGCCAGAATCCATGAAGCGGCAGCTGATGTCTTAGTAGAGCGGGAACGTCTCTCCGATCTCAATGTGTGTATGTTTCACATCAAACTACCTACCTAGATTATAGAATTTATGAGTCCAGTTCCAAGGCTAAAGCAGTAAAGTAAGTTCCTACAGTGGTTCAGTAACCTTTGAACAAAATTGAATCAGTGTTCTATTGCAGGCCTAAAAAGAGTATAATCAAATATCCCAATTTTTAGTGGATGCTCTTGACGCACATTCTCTTATAAGATCATATTGATCAATGTTTGTTTGGTACCTCGTCTAAAAATAGAAAAAAATAGAAAATAGAGGTAAATATCTAAAATAGATAAATGCCGAATATTTAACTAATTCATACCTATGGAGTATGTAATTACCTAATTACCGTGTCATATGATTCATTTTATAAGATTTTTATTGAGGAGATTACACTGAGAAAAAAATGTCGCGGGTCTCACATAGAAACGTTGCGGTATATGAGCCCACATAATTAGTTTGTGGCCTTAACGGCAGATTTTCTGTTATTGGATTTTGCAAAGGTCACAACGTTGAAATTAGCGTCTCAATTTTAACTATGTTATCTCAACAGTGTAATATTGTGTAATAATTTTGTTAGGATGACAAGGTATTAGAGTGCTACATAATCAACTTTGTTATCTTAACAATACTCTTATTTCTACTCTCACAATAAAATATTGCTGCTCCTACATTATCCTTTTCCAACAATTGCCCATATTGCTAGTCCCACGTTGTTAACTCTGTGACCTTCACAAAGTCATATTGCTGCCCTCACAAAACCACAATCCTCACATTGCTAGTCCCACATAGTCAACTCTGTGACCTTCACGAAGTCATATTGCTGCCCTCACAATACCACAATCCTCACATTGCTAGTCCCACATAGTCAACTCTGTGACCTTCACATAGTTGACTTTGTGGCTTTGCTGGCCTCGCAATACTTTGATATTGCTAGACATGCAGTTCGTATTGCTATGGGCACTATTTTTATCACAGCAGAAATCAATTTCTTTGTTTTTAGTTCTAAAAGCTAGACCCAATTCTTCTGTTCTATTTATGTAAATGTAGCTACCTACTAGGGAATTTTCTGGACTTTACTTTTTGTAGTGAAACTAGGTATTATTTTTATAGCAATATTTTCTATGTAGGTACGAAATTATCAGTGTAAAATTGATTAGCTTATTTTATTACGAGTAGGTACGTATAAAATAGATCGATTATTTATTATTATCATGTTATTGTTATCGTATTGTAATTGCATAGTTATTAGAAAACTGTTTTGTTGTAAATAAAATGATAGATTTATTTATATTTTCCGTTACCATAAATGGAGTTTTTTCTTTCTTTTGAGTACCTATGAGTTTTACTTAGGATGAAATTCAATGTACCTATACCTATCCTGGTCAGGATAGGTAAATTGTCAGGATCTGGTTACCTATAGGTACCTGATCACTTTTGGTTTAAAGGTACCAATTTACTGAAAATGATATCATAGAATACCTACTAGGTAATAGGTAAGATACCTAGGTACCTACCTATGTAGTTACCTCTAACAAAATTTCCGAAATACCTAATAGGAAGTAAAAATTCTCCAAAAATTCCGAAAGAAATGAAAATTCACGGAGTTTTCGAAATGCAAGTAAATTGCATATCTCCACCGTTTACAGGCGCATTATATTTATTCTGAATTCTAACTGATAGACTTAGGTCGGAAGCCTTTTCCGCCACACAGTCATGTTCCGACTGCCTGTCAGACCTAGATCTGTCAGAAGGTCTGAGAGTGAGTGGCCGGCATAAGCTTTGTTCACATATCCCCTGACCTTTCATTTCATAAATTTTGTGACGAGACCTCTCCTTATCATTTGTCATTTGTGTGTGTAGGTGAAAGAAATCCAATACCTATTTAATTGACCCCAAACAACCTAATATCTACTGACCTTTAACTTTAACAACACATTTACAGTAACAGCTAGCAGCTGTCAGTTCAAAGGTAAACCGATATCAAAACACTCCACTGGTAAGTCAATAGAACCATCATAATTATTAATGTGTTAAGGGTTCACCCGAATTTGAAAGGGTTCACCCAAATAAACACTCCCCCACATGGATTCACCTCAAACCCTTTTACACCTTTCCAGGGTCCAATACTCCATACTATCCATTCGGGTCCAAATTTCTCGCCTCAGTTGATCGTTTTCCCGCCGCAACTTCTTGATGTCATGTTGACCTGAAACGAAAATCAATAAATAATTCTCAAGGTGACGTATAACCAGGGTTCGATCCCAGCCAAGACATGGGATGTTATATCCTCATTTATTTGAGAATTTGATCACAAAACCATAAATTTTATGATGTGACCTCTCCTTATCATTTGTCATTTGTGTGTGTAGGTGAAAGAAATCCAATACCTATTTAATTGACCCTAAACAATCTAACATCTACTGACCTTTAACTTTAACAACACATTTACAGTAGCAGCTAGCAGCTGTCAGTTCAAAGGTAAACCGATATCAAAATACTCCACTGATAAGTCAATAGAACCATCATAATTATTAATGTGTTAAGGGTTCACCCGAATTTGAAAGGGTTCACCCAAATAAACACTTAAAGCTGTGTCCAAAACTCCAAACATAGTCGAAGAGAACACATAGTCGACCGTCGATCGACGAGGTGAAGAGATGAATCTATCACTCGTATTTATGAACAAGAATGATCGTTCTTAGATCAGTCTCAAGTCAAAATTGACCAATCAAATGCCTTGAGACTATGCTTGGCACGAACTTAAGAGCCAGCATTTTGTCCATAAATATGGGTGTAAGTTTTCAAGGCAGTGTACGGTTTCAGTCGACATCAATCGACGGTCGATCGACGGCGTCGACCATGTGTGGACACTAACTAAAGGTGCCTAGAAGGGCCGATTGTTCTTACCTCTTCTTCAGATAGCTGCCGCTTCTTCAGCAAACTCTCCAGCCTATCATACTCCTCCCTCAGGGTCCAAATTTCTCGCCTCAGTTGATCGTTTTCCCGCCGCAACTTCTTGATATCATGTTGACCTGAAACGAAAATCAATAAATAATTATCAAGGTGGCGTATAACCACTATAACCAGGGTTCGATCCCAAGACATGGGATGTTATATCCTCATTTATTTGAGAATTTGATCACAAAATGACAGAGCTCTAAAAGTGTCCGTCGATCGACGAGGTGAATCTATGTTGTGGAGACAGTGTGGACGGTTAAGTTCATCGATCGACGGCCGGTTATTTGGTTTAGCGGTCACATCCCGTCTTCGGGCCCTCAACATGGAAGAGGTCCCGGGGGTCATGCTGGACTTAGACATCTGGTAGTGCCCGGTCGATCGGAATCTCTTGGCTTGGTCGCAGTACTTCAGCCCGGTGAAATACAGTTCGAACATAGCGGGACCCGGGTCACGGCGGGGGTAGCATTTTGAACGTGCTAGTCAACGGGTGATTCACACAAGAGGGTCACAGATCGAAAATGATCCGGGATTTTGATCAGAATTCCGGGAGCGCACAAAAAAGTTTTTCCACTTGTTTATTATAGGTACCTATATACTAAGTTAGTTTTCCGTTGGTACTTGGCATAATTATAATGTCTTGAAAAATAAATAAATAAATTTATGTAAAATAGGAATAATTACTAGAATCGAGACAACAGATTTTTTTTTTTTTTTTTTAATTTTTTAAAGTGTGCTAACATTGAAAAAAAAATTCTATTTCTACTACGAATCTAGTATAGTTGTTTAATTTTAGAAATTCATTTTTCTGTCTCTTATATCGAACACACCACAGTACCTAACTATGTACAATAAACTGTTTGTTTCTTTACCAAAGTTTGTTAGTTTCCCCCACTTTTTTTTTTTTTTTCTTCGCAATCCTCGTAGCTCTAAATTCCAAACGCAAATCTTGTTTCTTCTACATATAAACATGTAGGATGTAGGTCATTGGCCTCAAATCCTCTTTATTATGAATAGTTCTGTTATTTATAAATAGATCAGTCGCGCTTTCTTGGGTAGTGTTTCAAAGTCATAGAGCAGGAAAAATGAGGACCAACGGATTTTTTCTTTTTCTTCTACGACTTCTAGATCCCGAGATAAATCGATTTAAAAAATACCGGTAAATCGTGAACTTTGACGTCACGGCATACGCTCCCGTAGGCGATGACGTCACATCAAATGTCCCGAGCAAAGCTCCTTCGCAGGCAACACATTAATGTGTTTGTGTGCATACGTTTCTGCGCATTTCTTTCTGTTCCTCCGCAAGCGTGCTTGCATACTGGTGCTACCTAGCGGACGAAAAAAACAACTGCGTAAAGTCTGACGTCACACACATTTGAACTCTTTCATTAGAACGGAAAATGAAAATTGAATTTTCGACCTTTTACAGTTATTTTTTTCGGAGTTTTGACCTCGGATTTGGATTTTTCCCAACTTTTTACATAAGAATTGACCATTTATTTATAATTTTTACCCATTTGCAACTGCTCCACCTCTACTCTGTGGGTGGGTAGGTAGATACTAGATAGGTATGTATGTAGTATGTACCTACATTGTAAATTTCTACATTAATTTTATTTGTGAATTATCTTGGGAAATTGGTATCTACCTGCATGTAGGTAGAATGCATAATATGTATTTTGTAGGTAGAATAACCAACCTCGCCGGTGGACTTCAGATCTGAAGGTTGGTGGTTCGAGTCCAAGTCAAGTTATTGAGGTGTATGATAATGAATCGAGGAACAACATTTGTGACAAGGATTTGAGTTTGTTTACAGCAATTTAAATTATTTTTCACGCTTTTCGTTCAATGAATGGATAGATTGGATAGCAAATTCACAACATCATGGAGGTGGTAAGAATGGAATTTTTTGGACGTAAATTTTTCGGAATTTTTTGGATCCATTCCACAGGTAATATGTATTTTGTAGGTAGAATAACCAACCTCAGCGGTGGACTTCAGATCTGAAGGTTGGTGGTTCGAGTCCAAGTCAAGTTATTGAGATGTATGATAATGAATCGAGGAACGACATTTGTGACAAGGATTTCAGTTTGTTTACAGCAATTTAAACTATTTTTCACGCTTTTCGTTCAATGAATGGATAGCAAGTTCAAAACATCATGGAGGTGGAATTTTTTGGACGTAAATTTTTCGGAATTTTTTGGATCCATTCCACATTCCACCTTACTACCGCGATCATTTTGATGAAGATTTATTCACTCCATAGTGTCGCGTAGATCAATAATAAAAATAAATAAATAATTAACGCTCTTGCAGATAATTAATCTTGGATTTAATTTGTAACATTTATTTTAATTTACGAATGAAAACAAATGAAGTTTGAATTGTACGTGTAAGTGTTTAGCCGTCAGAGTTTAATCCATGTGGATTAACAATGTGGATGTGTCTGGTGACGTCAACTCATCCATTTCACTCAAACATTGCGTCTTTTGGACCAAATTCACCGAAAAATGTAACTTTAGCAAAGACACATTGAAACTTTGTCTTTTGGACCAATATTTTGCAGGTAAAAGTCCAGCCAAGCAAAGACATATTGAAAATTTGTCTTTTGGACTAAATTTTGCACATGAAAATCTCCATATTGACCTCGGCAAAGAAGACACTGAAAAATGGGTTTTTAGACGAAATTTACCGGGTAAAAAGGTTTAATTTTAACAAAAATACTCCAAAAACTCGTCTTTTGAGCGAATAGGTATATCGGGTAAAATTTTAAAGAGCTCAATAAACTGAAAATTAAAAACTGTACTAATTATTTCATTGAGCGCACAGAGCTACGGTTTGTTGTCTGGTGTTTTAGACATTTTTTAGACGGTTTTTAGAGTGTCGTCGTTACGTCCTTCCCAACTCTTGACGTTTACACTCTGCCCGGAACCACCGGAATGTTAAATAGTGCTTGTTCATAGGTAAGTATTACCGGAATAGGACTGAAAAGTCCATTTACTCCAGCAGCAGACTATTACTAAGTATTGCTGTGGTTAAATTCTCAAATTGTATTGAGGACATAATTTTATTCCTCGGCTAGGACTGAACCCACGCCCTCCTGTTTTTATCAGACTGACGTGACGTGGCGTCTTGGAGTGGTCAACACGATCATTATTCCAGACGTAGGTATTACTTATTCTTCGACACATCTAATCAGTTTTCTTATCAGCAGGATTGACTAAGAACTCGAGCTTTACTGCTAATTAAGCTAAACTTTGTCAACAAGAACAAGGTACATTAAATGTATAACTATTGGGTTATCGGGACGAGCAATTTTTCCCAAACGGAGGGTATAAATTTATATGTAGAGCCGAAAAAAATAGCAGCTCTACAGTGACTTATTCCTAACAAACAACGTTGATGTACCTTGTTGTACCCCTTTCAGCAGTGACTTGTATACCTACTTTTTCAGCCCCCCCCCCCCCAAAATTTCCAGGTTTTTAGACGAAATTTACCGGGTAAGAAGGTCTAATTTTAACAAAAATACTCCAAAAACTCGTCTTTTGAGCGAATATATCGGGTAAAATTTTAAAGAGCTCAATAAACTGAAAATTAAAAACTGTACTAATTATTTCATTGAGCGCACAGAGCTACGGTTTGTTTATAAATACAGGGTGTTTGTTTATTAGGCATCAACAAGGTTTTGTTTATATTAGCTTATTCAGGGTGGTTCAACGAGACGAGCAATTTTTCTTAAACGGAGGGTATAAATTTATATGTAGAGCCGAAAAAAATAGCAGCTCTACAGTGACTTTAAATTCCTAACAAACAACGTTGATGTACCTTGTTGTATCCCTTTCAGCAATGACTTGTATACCTACTTTTTCAGCCCCCTCCCCTAAAATTTCGCCTAGGTTTGAAAATATTACAGAGGGAACTGTAACTGCTGAGGTCATACTGTCCCAAAACCGAAGAGAGAAGGAAGACAGGCTAGGAGAAAGCCAAACGTTCTGAGAAAGAACCTTATCTGTTTAGGATAAAACTAGTGGTTGACCCGTCCTTTGTACGGGACCACCACACACACACAAATACACCCCCCACACCCATCACACACATCCCATCACACCACACCCACCACCACACACCACATCCACCACACACCAAATCACCACACACACACCACCCTCAATAAATTTCAGGAATTTTCGTCTTCTGAAAGTTAGGGCAGGGCTCACACACTTTGGGTGACTTTGACCGGCTAGGGAATTTTCGTCTTCTGAAAGTTAGGGCAGGGCTCACACACTTTGGGTGACTTTGACCTGCTAAGGAATTTTCGTCTTCTGAAAGTTTGGGCAGGGCTCACACACTTTGGGTGACTTTGACCTGCTAAGGCTAACCGCAGTTAAAACTTTATTGTTGTTTCAATGGAAATATTATAAGGGCACACACTTTGGGTGACTTTGACCTGCTAAGGCTAACCGCAGTTGAAACTTTATTGTTGTTTCAATGGAAACATTGAAACAACACTAAGGTAATCAACACTAAGGTACTAAGGTAATCTCGACCTATCAGATCTATACGTACTCCAATGTACTCCATTCTTTAAAAATGCTGGGATCGAAGCCGTAACTTATTTCCTTGTCTCCAGGACAAGTAGAGATTGCAAGAAATAAATGAAGTGTAGGTTACATTATGTTTGTGCTTGCCTCAGGTCTTGCCCTATGAATGTTCTAACCCAGATAACTTTTCATCAGGGCCATTCTCAGTCTCACCTTGCCTCGGGGGTAGCTCCAAGAATGGACCCTTTCTCACTTACAAATTTTCACAAACTTATAGAATAAAACTAAAAACAGAATAGAGTGGAGAGAAGAGCGCAAAGAGCATCGAGCAGGTCGATGGAAGCAACGATAGAGGGAAGGGACGACTTCAAATCGCATAGAACTGAGAGCAAAATGCTCTATAATCTCTTTATGCTCTTTGCTCTCCACTCCACTTTGTTTTTATCCTATAAGACCGTCTAACATTTATGTACGTTAATTCTAAATACAAGGCTGTTCCTGATGTAGACAAAGATGAACATCGAACTTTGCGTTTCCTAGTCTAAAATCCAAGTGAAATCCTCAATAAATTTCAGGAATTTTCGTCTTCTGAAAGTTAGGGCAGGGCTCACACACTTTGGGTGACTTTGACCGGCTAGGGAATTTTCGTCTTCTGAAAGTTAGGGCAGGGCTCACACACTTTGGGTGACTTTGACCTGCTAAGGAATTTTCGTCTTCTGAAAGTTAGGGCACACACTTTGGGTGACTTTGACCTGCTAAGGAATTTTCGTCTTCTGAAAGTTAGGGCACACACTTTGGGTGACTTTGACCTGCTAAGGAATTTTCGTCTTCTGAAAGTTAGGGCACACACTTTGGGTGACTTTGACCTGCTAAGGAATTTTCGTCTTCTGAAAGTTAGGGCACACACTTTGGGTGACTTTGACCTGCTAAGGCTAACCGCAGTTGAAACTTTATTGTTGTTTCAATGGAAACATTGAAACAACACTAAGGTAATCAACACTAAGGTACTAAGGTAATCTCGACCTATCAGATCTATACGTACTCCAATGTACTCCATTCTTTAAAAATGCTGGGATCGAAGCCGTAACTTATTTCCTTGTCTCCAGGACAAGTAGAGATTGCAAGAAATAAATGAAGTGTAGGTTACATTATGTTTGTGCTTGTCTCGGGTCATGCCCTATGAATGTTCTAACCCAGATAACTTTTCATCAGGGCCATTCTCAGTCTCACCTTGCCTCGGGGGTAGCTCCCAAGAATGGACCCTTTCTCAAAATTTTCACAAACTTATAGAATAAAACTAAAAACAGAATAGAGTGGAGAGAAGAGCGCAAAGAGCATCGAGCAGGTAGATGGAAGCAACGACAGAGGGAAGGGACGACTTCAAATCGCATAGAACTGAGAGCAAAAAGCTCTATAATCTCTTTATGCTCTTTGCTCTCCACTCCACTCTGTTTTTATCCTATAAGACCGTCTAACATTTGATCCGTGGACCCGTAGACGCGCGACATTGAGTAGCACGTAGTCGGCTGCTACAAAGTCGTGCGTCTACGCGTGCAGTGTGAGACCAGCCTTAGGCGGATTTCACATCTAGACTGCAACTTGTAGTATACGGCAATGATTGAATTCCTAGTAAACATTTCAATGTCAAATTTAATCAGCGTTTCATATCAATCAGTTATCAGCTGATTAAATTGTCTTATCAAACTATTGGTTCATTATCATTAGTAATCATTAGGACTATAGAAATAGAAATCAAAGTCTCATTGAGAATTTGAAACGCAAAAAGTAATAATGAGGTTAAGTTTTGGGTTAGATAAGTTAACTTAGTAAAAAATATGTCCTGATCCAACTCTTGGACTGGGCCAAGAAAATTATCCTTGAGAAAATCTTCTCTACAAAGTAAAATTTTGAATTCACTTCGTTCATTCAACAGTAACACCTATAGGTAACACAGTGTATTATTAACACACACTGCACTCTGTTGCGTATAAACAAGGGTTTATGTTTATGGGTTCATTGGTCCACCTATGTATTATAATAAATTGTGATAACATGAATTCGGTTTATCTTTCTGATTTACCTACTGATGTACTGATGCTTTGAAAATAACACCTAAGAATTGTTATGACTTGTACACTGATCACTGATAATTAGGTCCCAGGAACGAATCCTGTTATATATAAAATGCTAAATAGGTAATTATGGAGGTTTATCAGACAAAACAATATGATCTAATTTTGAAACAACTGATTTGGTTTCAAGAAGGTTGTTGACGACTCAAGTGCTTTCCAACGGCAGGTAGGTACATTATGTATGACCAAATTGTTTCCAACTTCCCTGGCTTTCCAGCAGTCCAGCTGCAGAGGCAGATAAAACCACTGCGTCTTTGGTCTTTACAAATGCCCATTTCGAAATTCAATCGGAATCCGGGTCTGCCCAATTGGCGTCTTCCCCAAAAAAACCTGTCTGTCCACCACTGATGTCTCGCGTCGAAAAAAAAACGAAAATCCGCGCCAAAAAATGTGCGTCCAGTCACGTGGTCATAGGTACCTTGACACAACGGTCATTTCACTTTCAAATATTCTATTCCTCTCCCCTACCCCCCCCCAGGGGGAGGGAGAGGAGGGGAGGAACAAGGTCAAACTTTGTTTACAATTTTCGCCGCCATGTCTGACAATCGATATGAAAATTTCACAAATAAACACCATCCTTTGCAGTGTGAGTCCTGCGCAGTCGTTTTCAAAGAGATAAAAACCCTAGAACAACAATTTTTCTCGTGACAGCACCGCCCCAGGGGGAGGGAGAGGAGGGGAAGAACAAGGTCAAACTTTGTTTACAATTTTCGCCGCCATGTCTGACAATCGATATGAAAATTTCACAAAAAAACACCATCCTTTGCAGTGTGAGTCCTGCGCAGTCGTTTTCAAAGAGATAAAAACCCTAGAACAACAATTTTTTCCGTGACAGCACCTGATAATTTTCAAAGCCTTGGTTTAATTAGCCATATTTTGAGAGAGAAATATGGCTAACGTGTTTCAAACGGTTCCGCATGACGAATTAGCTTGAAGTTGGCGAATTTTTTGCATCTGATAATTTTCAAAGCCTTGGTTTAATTAGCCATATTTTGAGAGAGAAACATGGCTAACGTGTTTCAAACGGTTCCGCATGACGAATTAGCTTGAAGTTGGCGAATTTTTTCTCAAATGGAGACTTCTCTCCTCGTAAATTTATTTTGGCAGAGGCGCTGATGTTCTTTCCATTATCAGGAAGGTTATCATTTAAGTAGCATTTTTTAGACTTCTCTCCTCGTAAATTTATTTTGGCAGAGGCGCTGATGTTCTTTCCATTATCAGAAAGGTTATCTGGTGCGTTTGCATCTCCACTACCAAGTACCAAGTAATATTTCTTTTCAAATGGTGTTTTGGCGTCTCCACTAACTACCATATGCAACATTTCCTTTTGAATCAGTGTTTTGGCATCTCCACTAAGCTTATTTAAAAATATCTATTAGGTACTTCTAACAACTACCGATTGTTTCAAAATCCGATTGTTTCATGGAACAATCTGTCTGTCTGTCTGTCTGTCTGTCTGTCCGACTATATATCTGTCTGTCTGTCTGTGTCAGTCTGTCTATCCGTTTGTCCGGCACTGGTCACGGGAAATAGTGACATACACATTGCCAACTAATTATCTTTTTAAAATAAAGCGCGGAGAAAAAGACATACAATACATATACATGTAAGAATATAAGCATTATTATTTATTTATTTTTACTTTCTTATTCTGTTTTCTACTGAAGTGCAATATGAGGCATATTTTACCGGGTGCACTCATATATTCGATGTTGGTGACAAGATTATTTATTTGCCTGTTCATAATGGTATACCTTATGATCTGAATAGGAAAGAAGAACAAGAACAAGAAAGGAAAGAATTAAACGAAGTAGAAACTAGAGCAAACGAGGAGGAAGGAGAAGAACAAGAAGAAGGAGAAGAAGAACAAGAAGAAGACCAAGGAAAGAAGAACAAGAACAAGAAAAAGAAGAACAAGGAAAAACGGACAAAGAAAAATACAAAAACAAGATGACGAAGACGAACAAAAAAGGAGGCATGAGAGGGAGAGAAATACCTACCTTTGCGAGTAGCAACAGAGTAGCACAAAACTAATGATATGAAACAAACGTGTTCATTAAGGAGTGACACACAAGATGATAATGTAATTAGGCGGCTAAATTTGACGTTACTACGTTACTAAATAAACACAAAAAACTCATCCAATGAAGTTTTTTGAAAATGAATTTTTAGAAAATTTCTCGCGATGTAAAAAATGGTGATTTTTCATTGTCATAGTAGGTAGGTAGGTGGCCATTTTTTTTTTTTTCTAATTTTTCAACCCAAGATCCGGACCACCTTTTTTAACTCTTTTGGACTTTCATTTATAGGCTACCTACTTATGATTATGATGTATGTAATATGGAAGTACCTACCATGTACCTACTTCTCATTATGGGTAAAATTATTATTATGTACCTACAACAATAAAGCAAATTTCAATTCTCACAAATGAGATTTAAATTGCTTGAACGAATTTGTGTTTGTTTCATGTTCTTCTTCCTCTTCTTCTTCTTCTTTCAAATTATTTACTATTGGAAAACGTGAGTGGTGGACAAAGAGAGAGAGAGAGAGAGAGAGAGAGAGAGAGAGAGAGAGAGAGAGAGAGAGAGAGAGAGAGAGAGAGAGTTTTCGACGGGTTCAAAGTGGCTATGGCACTCCCCAGACCTCCGCCACCTGAAATGCCAGAATCCATGAAGCGACAGCTGATGTCTTAGAATGCCGAGAAATAGCGGCTCTGCAGTGGTTTATTTTCGACGGGTTCAAAGTAGCTATGGCACTCCCCAGACCTCCGCCACCTGAAATGCCAGAATCCATGAAGCGGCAGCTGACGTCTTAGTAGAGCGGGAACGTCTCTCCGATCTCAATGTGTGTATGTTTCACATCAAATTACCTAGATTATAGAATTTATGAGTCCAGTTCCAAGGCTATAGCAGAAAAGTAAGTTCCTACAGTGGTCCAGTAACCTTTGAACAAAATTGAATCAGTGTTCTATTGCAGGCCTAAAAAGAGTATAATCAAACATCCCAATTTTTAGTGGATGCTCTTGACGCACATTCTCTTATACCTAAGATCATATTGATCAATGTTTGTTTGGTACCTATCTTTCTTAAAATATTATCTAAAATAGATAAATGCCGAATATTTAACTAATTAACCTATGGAGTATGTAATTACCTAATTACCGTGTCATATGATTCATTTTATAAGATTTTTATTGAGGAGATTAAGTTATTCAATTAAAAATTTGCTTCTAAGGTCCTTGATACCTATTCAATATCTTTACCCTTCTGAAAAATCCCACTTCAATTAGATAAATAAATATAATTAATTTTATTTGTCATTAGAATAATAATTACCATTACCAACATTTATTCAATTAAAAATTTGCTTCTAAGGTCCTTGATACCTATTCAATATCTACCCTTCTGAAAAATCCCACTTCAATTAGATAAATAAATATAATTAATTTTATTTGTCATTAGAATAATAATTACCATTACCAACATACCACTATCCTTGAAATGTAGGTACTTTTACAAGGTAGGTACATAGTTTTTTGTTCGTGTGTTATTTAGATAGGTACCATTTGATAGGTTTAATATTACCTCTGAGACAACTTTCTAGAATCCAGAACTACCTATTTAAACTAATTTTATTTTAGTGATAAGATAACAACCAGCAGTGGTCTAAATGTTACCAATTCTCTCTATTTCATAGCTATAATAATTATTTTTAAAATGTAGGTACTTTTACAAGCTAGGTACCTATAGTTTTTTGTTCGTGTGTTATTTAGATAGGTACCATTTGATAGGTTTAATATTACCTCTGAGACAACTTTCTAGAATCCAGAACTACCTATTTAAACTAATTTTATTTTAGTGATAAGATAACAACCAGCAGTGGTCTAAATGTTACCAATTCTCTCTATTTCATAGCTATAATAATTATTTTTATCACCGCATAAATCAATTTCTTTGTTTTTAGTTCCAAAAGCTAGACCCAATTCTTCTGTTCTATTTATGTAAATGTAGCTACTAGGGAATTTTCTGGACTTTACTTTTTGTAGTGAAACTAGGTATTATTTTTATAGCAATATTTTCTATCTAGGTGCAAACTGCGAAATTATCAGTGTAAAATTAATTAGCTTATCTTATTAGGAGTACGTATAAAATAGATCGATTATTTATTATTATCATGTTATTGTATTGATGTAATTACATAGGTGCATAGTTATTAGAAAATTGTTTTGTTGTAAATAAAATGATAGATTTATTTATATTTTCCGTTACCATAAATTGAGTTTTTTTCTTCCTTTGGGCATGAGTTTTACTTAGGTTGAAATTCAATTCAGTTTCAGTAGCTATGCCGGATCAGTTATGGTCTGTAGGTAGTTACCTACCAAATTAAAAAGAAAAAGAAGAAGTAAAAAAAAAAAACAGATACCTAACTAATAGGTGAGATAGCTGCCTGTGATAGGTACCTATGTAGTGTTACCTCTAACAAAATTTCCGTAACAGAAAATAATAATAATAATAAAAAAAAAAATCTCCGAAAGAAATGAAAAGTTGAAAAGTCGAGTCGCGGAGATTTCGAAATGCAAGTAAATTGCATATCCTCATCATTTTCAGGCGCATTATATTTATTCTATGTATCTGAGAGACCTAGGTCGGAAGCCTTTTCCGCCACACATGTTCCGACTGCCTGTCAGAAGATCTGAGAGTGAGTGGCCGGCATAAGCTATGTTCACATAGTCGTATCCCCTGACCTTTCATTTCATAAATTTTATGATGTGACCTCTTCTTATCATTTGTCATTTATTTTGTGTGTGTAGGTGAAAGAAATCCAATACCTATTTAATTGACCCTAAACATCCTAATATATCTACTGACCTTTAACTTTAACTACACATTTACAGTAGCAGCTAGCAGCTGTCAGTTCAAAGGTAAACCGATATCAAAACACTCCACTGATAAGTCAATAGAACCATCATAATTATTAATGTGTTAAGGGTTCACCCGAATTTGAAAGGGTTCACCCAAATAAACACTCCCCCACATGGATTCACCTCAAACCCTTTTACACCTTTCCAGGGTCCAATACTCCATACCATCCATTCGTATAATTCTCCCACAATCCTTCATATTTCTTATCTTTCCCGCTTACGATCAAAATTCCCATTTTGCTGAAGTGAGCTCAAAATGTTTTTCACAGACATTAACATGATATGGCGTGTGGCCAGAATTTCTTCCCTCATAGAGGAGCACCCGAGAATTTTTCATATGAATACCAGATATTAATATTCCTCCATAGCACACTTCATAACTGATACTGTCTCCAGATTTATGATATTTTTAACCTTTCTATCGAGTTCAAAAAATAATAATAATAAATAAAAAATGTGCCAAGGTTTTGGTTCGCTAAACCCAAAATTTCCCTAAACCAAAATCGACCCCTCTGACGTTGCGTCGAAGAATGTAGAATTTGAGACTCTTGAGAGAATGCCACCAGGAAACCAATTCCACCGCCAAATTGTGTAGAATAGGGATCCATTGGCCATCAGTTTTCTCAGTAACATTCAGCGTTGGACAAGGCACTTGGAGGCTATCAACTCACGCTCCGACTAGGTCTGTCAGACCTCCATCTGTCTGATAGACAAGACCTAGGTCTGTCAAATCGTAAGGACCACCAGGAAACCAATTCCACCGCCAAATTGTATAGAATAGGGATCCATTGGCCATCAGTTTTCTAAGTAACATTCAGCGTTGGACAAGGCACTTGAAGGCTATCAACTCACGCTCCGACTAGGTCTGTCAGACCTCCATCTGTCTGATAGACAAGACCTAGGTCTGTCAAACCGTAAGGACTTTCAAGTAGTTTACACAGGTCAAAGAGCACTCTATGAATTGGTAGACTCTGTAGAGAGTGATCTTGCGAGACAAAGTCTAAAGTGAACTGGCATCCCTTCAACAATTCTTACCTATCGGTCTCTCAACTCCGGGACAATTCTGTCCCCCGGAACAACCACCATCCCTTCTCCCCTCCACACCACTGCTTCCATCGCCATCCACATTACTGATCTGTATATCAGGCACCGTAAAGTCTAAAGTGAACTGGCATCCCTTCAACAATTCTTACCTATTGGTCTCTCAACTCCGGGACAATTCTGTCCCCCGGAACAACCATCATCCCTTTTCCCCTCCACACCACTACTTCCATCGCCGTCCACATTACTGATCTGTATATCAGGCACCGTCACAGGTCGTTCAGGTTCAATTCTCTCAGGTTCCTCAACCTCACATAAAATGTGTCGTTCCTTAGGGTGCTCAATTCTGTCCTCAGGTTGCTCAATTCTCTCCTCAATTCGATGATGTCGCTCATCCTCGTTACTCAATTCCTCAGGTTCTTCTTCAACAACGCTCAGCTCATCAAATTCCACCTTCGGATGCAACTTGGTCTTGTCGATTTCTCTTTGTCCGTTTTCTTCATCTTGGTCCTCTTCGGTTTGCTTTTCTTCTTCTTCCTCGTCATCTTCCTCTTCTTCTCCTTCGGAATTTTCGCCCTGGAAATCAAAGACAAATTTTCAAACTTTTTGGAAAACGTAGATCCACCCATGTTGAAATTTGAAACACATGTAAATTTTAAATACAAGGCTGTTCCCGATGTAGACAAAGATGAACATCGAACTTTGCGTTTCCTAGTCTAAAATCTAAGTGAAATTCTCAATAAATTTCAGGAATTTTCGTCTTCTGAAAGTTAGGGCAGGGCTCACACACTTTGGGTGACTTTGACCTGCTAAGTTTCTCAATCTCACATCGATTGTGTCGTTCCTCAGGGTGCTCAATTCTCTCCCCAGGTTGCTCAATTCTCTCCTCACTTCGATGGTTTCGCTCATCCTCGTTACTCAATTCCTCAGGTTCTTCTTCAACAACGCTCAGCTCATCAAATTCCACCTTCGGATGCAACTTGGTCTTGTCGATTTCTCTTTGTCCGTTTTCTTCATCTTGGTCCTCTTCGGTTTGCTTTTCTTCTTCTTCCTCGTCATCTTCCTCTTCTTCTCCTTCGGAATTTTCGCCCTGGAAATCAAAGACAAATTTCAAACTTTTTGGAAAACGTAGATCCACCCATGTTGAAATTTGAAACACATGTTAATTCTAAATACAAGGCTGTTCCTGATGTAGACAAAGATGAACATCGAACTTTGCGTTTCCTAGTCTAAAATCCAAGTGAAATTCTCAATAAATTTCAGGAATTTTCGTCTTCTGAAAGTTAGGGCAGGGCTCACACACTTTGGGTGACTTTGACCTGCTAATTTCATACTGTTTTATATGTTGTTCAGTATTTTTAGACGAATTTGATGGCTAAGATATACAAACAGATTTCGCCAAGTCGTTGCAAATGTAAATATACCCGTTGTTTATTGAGTTCAACCTTGGTAGGCGGGGTCTATCGGTAAGGGAGGAGAACAATGAAACTTCATTCATTAGTAATACTTACCTACTTGGTTAGTTAACATACCTACTAAATTGTTGTTGACATGTTGAACAATACCTACTGGGAAGACATGTTGACCAACACCTCAGAATAATTTACCAACTTACTATGGCTATTTACCTATAGGTAAATAGCCATAGTAAGTTGGTGTTGGTAAAATACCTATTGGTTTGGTGGAGACACCAAATACCAACTTTAAGCTCATCCACATGTAGGTGCCTATGAAATGAGACAATCTAAAATCGAAATTGTTGGCGATGACAAAACACTATTTCTAAGTAGAACCACTTGTTCCTACGAAATTCTAATTTTTTTGTTAAATTTAGTGGAGATGCCAGAACACCATTTCTAAGTTTTGTAAAACCCTCTGTCCATGTCTTATAGCAAATTTTCTGATAGATATGGACATTGCAAACGTACAACGATACATAGGTATACGAGTACTTGTATTTATCTGAGTTAAATAAAGACACGTACATATGACATATCGATATTTACAGCCACAACGGAAATATCGAAATCTGCCGTCTTGAAGATATCGATATTTATGAGGCGTGAAATAGTTAATAAGAGCGGAGTTAGGAGGAGCATGTTGTATGAAAAGAGGAAAGATTTTTTTTTCTTTCTTCAGGTTGTATGAAAAGAGGAAAGATTTTTTTTTTTCTTTCTTAGGGGTATGTTCTTTTTTTTTCATTTATTTTTTTTTTCATCTATTTTTTTTTTTTTTTTTCATTTTTTTTTTTTGTCGTCGCTAAAAGACGAAAGAGCTTATCGACCATTGTTTTAAAGAGATTGCTAGTTACTAAGGGTCGGGAGCACAATTTGAGATAATCAATGATTAAAATAAACCATTACTGCCTGGAAGGGACTGACAAAACATGCAGACCCTGACAAGAAACGTAAGAAAGGCTAGAAGGAAGAATAATTCAAAACAAATCAGAAATCAGCATTTTTGATCAAAGTTTAAAATGCTGTGTTCTGTTGATTATGGTTAATTATTGATTATTTCAAAGTGTGCTGGTGCTGATTTCACGAAAAATTAGTTTCTTGTTTCCTCTAAAAAGTTTGCAAAATGGTTGTTGGGCAATATTTTTCTTTGAGTGACGATATTACGTTTGATATCTGTATGTAGGTCTAGGTATATTTTGTGTCTGTACTTAGGGGTCGCAAATCCCGCACGTTTCCAATCCCGCGGGATCCCGCGCGGGATTTGGCCAATCCCGCGGGATCCAGCGCGGGATCGAAAATGGTTGTTGGGCTTTGGGCAATATTTTTCTTTCAGTGACGATATTACGTTTGATATCTGTATGTAGGTCTAGGTATATTTTGTGTCTGTACTGAATATGTATGATAGGTAATGATATTAATTACCTATTATTATAATTATGTTGATATGGTTATCCACAGTCTGGGGCTTCATTGAGAACGAGATGAGCCAAATTGCTGTCAATTTCAATGCCAACCTAAACATTGCTGCTCTTGTTGGCCAATTTTGTTGTTGTTTTTCGTCTCAATTTGGACATCTCAGAGTTGCTCTTCACGGAGAGGTCAGTGTTAATGACGCAAGAGATTGAGCTCTAGTAAAATATGTCCAGAGATTACACCTGATTATATAGGTAAAGGTCTTCCCCCAAAGGTCTTCTTGGAGGAAAGAAGTGGTCAGTCTGAGTCATTTATTAGAGGAGGGAAAAAAACTGGATATTTTGAAGAACAGTAGGAACAGTTCAATAACAGAACAGTAGTGTAGGTATACCTAGATTGCTGACCGTTCCAAATAGCGTCGAATTTTGTACTAAGAAATCTAGACACAGACAGAAAAGGGAATAAAACCGGAAATTTAATTTCAGATCTACCTACGTTCAACACTGCAATAGTCCTAAATTAAAATGGACGCGGCACATAAGGGATCAGGAAGAGACCGCCTTAACCTACATTCAAAAAATTACCTAGGTACATTCAAAAATGCTACCTTTAAATAGCACACAATGCACTGATCTATTGAAAGTTAAGATTACAGGTCACAACACTGGAAAAACTTTGTGTCAGCTTAGAGCCAGTTCCCACTTGTCGTGAATTTCATCCGATTTTTTTCCGAATGTCCTGTAGGCAATGTAATGTAAATGAGAGTATTCCCACTACACACGACACGATTATTTTCCGAACGACAAGTGGGAACGAGCTCGCACACTTCTTCGGACAGGAAATTACACTCAGAAAAGCAAACGGGACGTACAAAAAGAGTGTGAAAACTACGAGTAATACCTACAACAAAGAAGAAACCGTAAAAAATCGCGATTATCACTCGAATTCGAAACTTATGGCTAAGTGTTGAATTATTGTTGAATTTTACACATGAAGTGTTGAATTTTACTGAGATTTCCGAGACAAGCGTCAACTATGTACGAAACTTGGACAGAATGGTGGAAACTAAACTCGAGAGAGAAAGAGAGCTCAAAAAAAAAAAAAAAAAAAAAAAAAACCCCCTCCTCTCTTCTCTCTCCCTATATCGCTCTCCTAATCTTGAATTTGATGCCAAGAATTTCAGATGATCCTCCTCCCCTCCCTCCTCCTCCTTCCTCCTCCTCCCTTTCCTCCTCCTTTCTCCCTCTCCTCCATCCTTGCCTTTATTTATGGCTTCCAATCATAATAATTTTCATCGGAAACGTTGTGGTTTATTGGCAGAAAACGTACACAAACATGTATACCAACACACACAATAAACCAATATGGTAACAAGACATGAAAAATAGAATTTACATACCCTACACATTGAATTCTCAAACATAAACAGTCCAGCTAGCCTTAGTTATAGTTTGGGTAGGAACGTTGCCCTTGTAAGCGCTAGGTCGCGGGTTTGATTCCGCCCGGAGGCGAACTCATTTGTGCTCGGAAAGGTTGGCTTCCTCCTATCCTGTCCTTCCTCTCTGCAACTCCGGGATTATATAAAACTCCGTTGTTATTCCAGAATTTATATTTATCCATTCCTTTTTCATTTCCCTTTCCTTTCACTTTGCCGTCCTCCCCAATTTTCTCTAAAAAAAAAAAATAAAAATCCAATCACGATCCATTTCACCGATTTTTTTACAATAGTTAATACAATTGACAAAAAGTGTGCTTCAAATTTGAATTGGTACGTTTTTTTCTGTAACATTTAAATGAGAGCCTTTCTTATCGTTTTGAAGAAGACATCATCACGAAATCATCATCATCATCATTTCCAAGAAATTCTCTGGAGGATTACAAACGATTCGTAGTCTTAACTTTCAACACCAGATCTCTCTCTTCTTCTTCTTCTCCTTCTTCTTCCTTCTTCTTCTGTCTTCTTCTTTCTCTTCTTCTCTTTCTCTCTCTCTCTCTCTTCTCTTTTTCTCCTCACCTTTTCCTCCAGTTTTGTTTACTCGTTCCTGGGCCTCGCTTCTTAAAGCACAATAGGTAGCCTGCTTTCGTCTTTCGCATTCTGTTTTTTTTTTTTTTTTTTCAAATGGTGATTTTGGAGTCTGCCACCAATTATTTTATCTATCTCTCTCTTCTCACTCCTCTGTCTCTCTCTCTCTCTTTCTCTCTCTTCTCTTTCTATTTTCTTCCACCCTTTTCCTCTCAGTTCTGAGTTTGCTTTGTGTCATCCTTCCACCTCTTCTGTTTCCGGCATTTCTCCCCGACAAGCACCATAGGAGGTATTTTTTCTACCTTTTTTTTTTTTTTTTTTTTTTCCCCCCCCCGGGTTTTTTTTTTTTTTTTTTTTTTTTTTTTTTTTTGTCATGGGTGGAAGGTACCTTCCATTACTTACCTACTATCATACCTACCTAGCAGTTCAATAACCAAAATTTTGTCAACAAATTTGAAATAAGTATTTTTTGTGACGTCACCTTGTATGACAATCAGTAATAGGTGATAATGATAATATTATCTAAATTCTAGGTAGATATTAATAATAATAATATTTGTATAATATGGATGCAGTCTAGGTCTGGCTGGGGGACGTTAAACAGGGAGTAGACCAGCCTGAACTTCCCTTGCTAAAGAAATAGCAAAGGTTGAGTGCGAAAGGCATCCACTCGTAAAATTTTGTAGCCAAAACCAAATGTCAGCCCAAAAGCGATCACCTTAGGGCTGATTGAGAGGCTGACGAAAAACGCCGACCCCGTCTGTACACGGGAAAAGGCGAAGAAGAAGAAGAAGAAGAAGAAGAAGAAGAAGAAGAAGAAGAAGAAGAAGAAGAAGATATGGATGCAGTCTACAACAGTATTATCTACCTATACATGAGCAATAAAGTACAAGTATGAGTGTGAGCTACTCGTGTGTTTTACCTATGTTCATCAAACTCATAAACTTGTCGCGTTGTTTCCACAGACACTTCCTAATGAGCGTGCATTGTATTCGCCTCGTAATAGAATAGAATTTCTACCTACTCTAAGTTAGAATTTCTAACACATTCATCTTCATGGAAAATCACCCCCCCTCTACATGATTCACCCTAGATTTAATTATTTTCTTTTTCTTCTCAATAACGTACGCAATGTACGCAGTTTTCTTTTCATTGGTTGCTATGGTGATGAAAACTTTACATGTATAACTTGGATTTATTATCTACTGTCTTGTGGGTTCGATTCCCGCCCCGGGCGAACTTTATCCTAAACAGGTAAGGTTCGTTCTCGGAACGGTTGGCTTTCTCATTCTTCTCTCTTCAATTTCGGGATCATGTGGGACCTCGGTGGTTACAGTTCCCTCTAGTCAGCTCCCATGGTGTAGTGATCACTGCGCTCGCCTTGCACGCGGAAGACCCGGGTTCGATTCCCGGCGGGGTCAAGAAATTTGTATCATGCGAATTATTGATTCCGTGACTGGCTATTGCGGGGCCCACTCAGCCTCGTGAGGAAAATGAGTAACTATGACATATAAATGCGCATAGCGACCGGTGCCAGCATGGTAGGTAAACATTGGATTTTAGGATTATTGAGATATTGGGAAAATCCTACAATGCTGCAGTGAGCACCAAAGTTGTGACATAAACATAATAACACAAAGAAACAGCATTTACATTGTAATAATAAAGGAAGGACGGACTAAAAATTGCGATTTACCCAGAGGGCCATCGAGAGATGTATTTTGGGAATTACTAGGATCATGGGCGTATCCAGCATCGGGTTTGGTGTGGGGGCCAGCGCCGGGTAAGCGGCCACTCAGCCTCGTGAGGAAAATGAGTAACTATGACATATAAATGCGCATAGCGATCGGTGCCAGCATGGTAGGTAAACATTGGATTTTAGGATTATTGAGATATTGGGAAAATCCTACAATGCTGCAATGAGCACCAAAGTTGTAACATAATAACACAAAGAAACTGCATTTTTTTTTTAGTTCCCTCTATCAAACTTCCTTTAAAAATCTTACCTGTCAGTGACGTCTGTGTACAATGTACATATAGGTAGGTACCTACGCGTTTTTAGCTTTCTTTTCAGCGAATTTGTTGCCATAATAACATGTTTATCTGATGCTGATGAGAGATATTCGGAGAAACAATCTGGTTTTTCGCGGAAAACAGCAAAATGTCAGCTTGTCAAAAGTCAAGAGTCAATTTTATTAGGATGATGTATTTAGACTGTCAAAGGCCATGTTTTTATCCTGAAATGGAATGGAAACTCCTATCAATACCTTGATTTATCAACGCTTTTGTGTAGCAAGAAGTCTGATCACAATCAATCTAACTGTAGCTTTACAGGTATAGGTAGGTGCGTAGGAAAACGCTAGACAAGCTAATCTAATCGCAGCAAACATGCCAAGGTACAGTACAACGTACGTAAGGAAACTCTAAGCTCTAGAAAGTGAATTATGAACTAGAAACACAATATTTATCATGAGGTTTTCCAACATGGAAGCAAACAATAGAAGCGATGAATAAGAAAATTAAATTAATTATCTTTCCATAATGCCTATGTACCTACATTGTATATGATGTGTGTACCTATGTACATAATGTAGATCTACATAATTATTGTGCCTTACGTTAGAAGTTCTTGCAAAAACTTTTATAATTGAAAGGTTTGATTCAAGAAGGGTCATCAGAATTCTAAAGACGAAAAATCGAGTTTTGAGTAAAACAACTTTGAAGACATTTGTATTTCCAGGAATCCCAAAATTTCCACCCCATCTGAGACAAACATTCAAAGTATTCAGACATTTCCATTCTCCTTTTTCCAGTTTTTCCACTTTCCACGATGATTTGATATTAATTTCATCTTTTTCATTTCTTCTGCTTTCCTTTGACAAAAGCATATTTTTCCAAATCAATAAAAGCATAAAGTCATGTCTCCGTGTCTCCCTTGCTTAGAAAGGAAGGGGGGCCGAAGCGTTTTAGCTGTCAATGGGGGGTCCCCTTGTATGGGGGCCCTCCCCCATTCAATATTTCAACGAGTACATTTTCGGACGTGCCCAAATGGAAAAAATAACAAATTATATGGAAAAAGAATGGAATCAAGAGAAGACGAACGAGGAGGAGTGGGTCCAAATAGAAAGGAAGGAGAATGAGGAGGAGGAGGAGAAGAAGAAGAAGAAAAGGAGAAGGAAGAGGAGAAGAAGAAGAAAAGAGAAGGAGGAAGAAGAAGAAGACAAAACGATATTTTGTGGAGAGCATTGTTTTGTAAGGGTCATCGAGAAATGTGGAAATTTTTGAGACAAAAAGGAAGAAAGCCTGCAGAGGAGGAAAAGGAGGAGGAAGAGTGAAAAGTGGACTCAAAAGAAAGGTAATACTGCAAAGTAAGAAGTGGGCACAAAAGAAAGGAATATTTCATTTGGAATAGGGAGGGAAAGGAAGACCCGAAGACAACAGAGTAATAAAGGAAAGATAAGGAAAGGAGAAAGAGAGGGTTGAGGAAAGAAAGGATGAAAGTTGGAGGGCAGGTTAAAATAGAAGGACTGATACAGTAATACCTACATACGTAGATATACATGATATACAACCTTCTCATAAGTCGCGGCTACATTGCTTCTAGGTAGGTCCTTATACCTTCTTAACTTCCTACTGAGGGTATGTAACCTGCCGATGTAAAGGATACAGATGGGTATTTTGTAACCTTAGTTCACAAATTGAAAGAAAACAGCCTCAAAATTCCAGCAAGTCAAATTATTATGGATGCAGTATTACCATAAACTTGTATACCTACTTAACTACTTACCTACCTACCAAAATTTCTCCTACATTATTATCAATCTAGTTCTGTAATTCTGTAATTTGACATGCATGCCTAAACCTACTTCGTTAAATATAGGGTACCTCCATCAGGACTCTCATTTTCCTTCCCTACTTCGTTAGACATTGTATAGGGTACCTCCGACAGTACGCTCCTATTCCTACCCTCCATTCCTAACTCAACGTCATTTAGCCATAGGCAGTAGGTAGTTAGGTACCGTATAGCAAGAAGGTTATCATACCCGTAAGTATGTAGGGCCTCTCGCTCACTGAAAGCCGACTAAACTTCTAATACCGCGGACTCTTGCGACTAAGCCTGAAAAATATGAAATTCCACTAAACCTATGAAAATGACAAAAACTGGAGGCAGCCTAGTCGTGCGACTCCAGTGTGAGAGGTCTGTATCATTTTCATAGGTTTAGATTTTCAGAAGGCATCGCGCTACTCCGCACTACTGAAAGTCGAGTTCCATTGTGCGAGAGGCCTAACCCTTGGCCAATGTCATTGGGGAATTCCAGGTATTTTTGTGTTTTTCACTCTCGGATTTCATTAATCAATTTCTGTGTGATGGATGTGGTAAACGGGACAAGCAGATGGGAAGATGGAAGAGAAGGGTGGACATTCTGTTTTGTTTCCGAAGTATGTTTCTGTTTTTTGGATGAGTTTGGAGTTTTGCGCATTGGTGAATTGCGGTGGTGCTGAGTTTTGTGGTGATATACCTATCCTACGCAATCTACACAGGTATGTTTGAATTGGATTTTCCAGCCCCGTACGTTTTGTGGTTTTCATCATTTGGCTGGTATGCTCACCTAGATATCTGTTCAACCTTTACGTATGATTGAATATTCGCTGTTGAAGTTCCAGAAGAGAAACAAAGTCTAATATGTTGGAACAAATATCAGTTTCTCTCGAAAATTCAACCATTTCCCCTTGAAAAAGCCCCGATATTTTGAGAAAAAGGTTCAAGTTGGTCATTTACATAATTATTGGGTTAAAATGTTTGAAAAGTTACGACACAATCAAATTTTGTGCCTCAAAGTATCTAATCTCCTAAATTTAATACAGCATCGATAGCAGGCTGTGAAGATCTCAAATATTTGCTTAAGGATATCGTTTAGGTACGCTGTTAATCCCTTCTCTTCGGAAAAACGTTTTCCCTAAGCCTTTGAACTCAGACAAGCCTTCTACAAAAGGCTTTAGAGAGCTGCTACCGCTCCCTATTTCAACACTAACAGTTAGTTCTTGAAAAGGGGCTTCTGTCGAACTTAACTTTAAAAGCCACCACACTCC
>NW_007378848.1:30176-35089 GCF_000475195.1 Diaphorina citri
GAGAGAGAGCTCGAGAGAGTTAGGGTCTGTGGAAGGGATAAACTCTTCCCTCCCTCCCCTCCCATAACAATCGAAGAGGGACTAAAGGGAGGGGGTGGTCTCTCCCCTAAATTAATAGGTGTAGGGGAAAATGGACACACATACATGTTTGGGTTTTAGTTTTAATCCTCGCAAACAAAACTGTGGAGAGGTCTGGAGGTAAAGGAAGAGAGGGGAGGTGGGGGAGAGAGAGTCAGAGGGGAAGAAGAAAAGAGGGGAAATGATGCTGATGAGTGATATTCGGAGAAACAATCTAGTTTTTCGCGGAAAACAGCTAATTGTCAATTTTATTAGGATGATGTATGTAGACTGTCAAAGGCCATGTTTTTATCCTGAAATGGAATGGAAATTTTTTATCCTGAAATGGAAAACTTGTATAGCAAGAAGTCTGATCACAATCAATCTAACTGTAGCTTTACAGCTAGGTACGTATTAGGAAAACGCTAGACAAGCTAATCTAATCGCAGCAACCATACCAAGGTACGGTACAACCCCCCTCCACATGATTCACCGTAGATTTAATTATTTTCTTTTTCTTCTCAATAACGTACGCAATGTACGCAGTTTTCTTTTCATTGGTTGCTATGGTGATGAAAACTTTACATGTATAACTTGGATCTATTACTGTCTTGTGGGTTCGATTCCCGCCCCGGGCGAACTTTATCCTAAACAGGTAAGGTTCGTTCTCGGAACGGTTGGCTTTCTCATTCGGAAGAAAAAAATCACGACCTTGGTACCTGTATCCTGGATCAGGTTTTAGAATCCTTGAAAAGTTTTAAAATTAAGCTCTGTTATTTCTTAACCGTCGATATTTACATTTGGAGGAATTATCTGTGTAAATTCTTCATGTGTTCAAGTTAATTTCATTTGGAAATTTATGGGCGCTGTGTAGTTCACTGTTTATCTCACGACCTTGGTACCTGTATCCTGGATCAGGTTTTAGAATCCTCGAAAAGTTTTAAAATTAAGCTGTGTTATTTCTTACCGCCGATATTTACCTTTGGAGGAATTATCTGTGTAAATTCTTCATGTGTTCAAGTTAATTTCATTTGGAAATTTATGGGCGCTGTGTAGTTCACTGTTTATCTTGTTTAATATGCATAAGGTGGTGAACAGGTTCGAGGTGTAAATGTTTATTCTAATAATGCTCCCACTGTACCTTCTGTTTTCACCTGTGTTTGACTTATTTATCTTGAATTTGAACACAGTTTTGTTGTGTCTCAGGTTTCTCGTGTATTTGGGCTGTGTGTCAAAGATAGTGGATCAAGAAGAACCAAAAGAATAACTCTGTACCCAATAATAATCTCCTTCCTTTATAATCTTCTTCCAACTTTCAACAGCGTGTCTCAGGTTTCTCGTGTATTTGGGCTGTGTGTCAAGATAGTGGATCAAGAAGAACCAAAAGAATAACTCTGTACCCAATAATAATCTCCTTCCTTTATAATCTTCTTCCAACTTTCAACAGACCGTCTGACAGATTTTCAGACCGTCTGAGAGATCGCGGTCTCGCATACCTGGGTCTGTCAGACCGTCTTAACGAGTGTGGCAGAAAAAGCTTAAGAGCCAGTTCTGTCAGACGATCTATACGTGAGTGACGGGTAGGTCAAGTAACTTGTCTCTATACAGAAATGGATTACTGTGAAACCAGTGGAAAGCTGTAAAATTCGGCAAATTGGCAATAACCTTATTCTAAACATGCCATATAAAAACGAAACTATCTTTCTCAATGATGTCAATAAGTTCTCAACTGTCTATCCATAAAATATGAAAGCACATTCGATGTAACAGCCACAGAAAGCTGTAAGATTTGGCAAATTGGCAATAACCTTATTCTAAACATGCCATTAAAAAACGAAACTATCGTTCTCAATGATGTCAATAAGTTCTCAACTGTCTATCCATAAAATATGAAAGCACATTCGATGTAACAGCCACTAAAAAAAAAACATGTTATCTCACATCTCCTCTATTTCGCAAGAGACATCAACCCACGTAGAACTCGTAGAAGAGATTAACCAAGCTGAAATGGAAAGCTGTAAAATTTGGCAAACTGGCAATAACCTTATTCTAAACATGCCATAAAAAAACGAAACTATCTTTCTCAATGATGTCAATAAGTTCTCAACTGTCTATCCATAAAATATGAAAGCACATTCGATATAACAGCCACTAAAAAATCATGTTATCTCACATCTCCTCCATTTCGCAAGAGACATCAACCACGTAGAACTCGTAGAAGAGATTAACCAAGCTGAAATGACGTCTCATCCAGTTTATTTCCGTTTTATTTTCCTCGAAAATTAAGTCCATGTTATCTCACATCTCCTCTATTTCGCAAGAGACATCAACCCACGTAGAACTCGTAGAAGAGATTAACCAAGCTGAAATGACGTCTCATCCAGTTTATTTCCGTTTTATTTTCCTCGAAAATTAAGTCGGGAGCTCTCCTGGCCTACATTTCCAGGTGGAGGGGAGAAAGGTAATTTGTTTTAACCACTGCACAAGAAAAACACATTTTTATGTTAGTTGGGATCGTAAATCCGGGCGAAAAAAAAGGAGACTCGTAAAATATTTTTAACTCGGAAAAGTTGTTTTAACGAGGCATAAAAAGTACAGGTTGGACGGAGAGGGGGTAATGTACACTTGTGGAATCATGGAATGGATGGTTAAAAGCTTCAAGACGTCAAAAGCACGGAAGACGCAATCAGGACTTTTTGCTGAAAGTTCACTGTACTGGTGAAAATAAGCCTACTGTAGACGCTCCTTTAAATGCAATTCAAGGTTTACTCCTAGGATTCCCCAGTTTTCAAGGATTCAAGGAGTGGCTTTTAAAAAGAAAGACATCGGCATTGTATTGATATTGATACACAAGTATTTACAAGGCAGCTCTAATATTATTTCAGGATTGACTCCTTAGAGGCAAAAACAGCGAACCTTGGGCAAGAAAAACAGTCTAAACAAGTGAAATGAAAAGAAATTGAAGCAAACCTTGCGGCAAAAAACACTCCATTGAAAATGAAATATAATAACGTCAGATTGTTTAGACATAAGCCTACTGTAGACGCTCCTTTAAATGCTATTCAAGGTTTACTCTTAGGATTCCCCAGTTTTCAAGGAGTGGCTTTTATAAAGAAAGACATCGGCATTGTATTCATACACAAGTATTTACAAGGCAGCTCTAATATTATTTCAGGATCGACTCCTTAGAGGCAAAAACAGCGAGCCTTGGGCTCTTGGGCAAGAAAAACAGTCTGTACAAGTGAAATGAAAAGAAATTGAAGCAAACCTTGCGGCAAAAAACACTCCATTGAAAATGAAATATGTAGACGCTACTGTAAATGCAATTCAAGGTTTACTCCTAGGATTCCCCAGTTTTCAAGGATTCAAGGAGTGGCTTTTATAAAGAAAGACATCGGCATTGTATTGATACACAAGTAATATAGTACTTACAAGGCAGCTCTAATATTATTTCAGAATCGACTCCTTAGAGGCAAAAACAGCGAACCTTGGGCAAGAAAAACAGTCTGTACAAGTGAAATGAAAAGAAATTGAAGCAAACCTTGCGGCAAAAAAACACTCCATTGAAAATGAAATATAATAACGTCAGATTGTTTAGAAAATGATGCTTCAATACAAAGAAAACGCTTAAAGTCAACCCTCTCGTCATAGTTGAAACACAACGTGCACTCCATCATTGACGAACAATTTATCATAATATAAAATATCACACAATAACAACAAAATGAGAGAGTGGTGGGGGCAGCTTTTTCTTACTTATCGGAGCTTGATCATTAGGTATGCAAAAATTCCCCTCTTCGGAAAAAAAGGATTCTCTTTTGAAAAGAATTTAATTGTGAATGACATTGCTCGATATGGAAAAGGCCTGTGACAGCGTGACAGGGACATAGACAAGATGTGATGGAAGACAAAACCCCACTAGGTTCATCCCTTCCCGATATCTCTTTGTCTGTGATAATCCCAATAATCCCGTATAGTCCCCATTTTCATCAGTCTCCGTTTTGTAATTAGTGAAATTGTGGTTTTCCCGAAGGCTCGCTCCCTTGGCCAATGTCATTGGGGAATTCCAGGTATTTTTGTGTTTTTCACTCTCGGATTTCATTAATCAATTTCTGTGTGATGGATGTGGTAAACGGCACAAGCAGATGGGAAGATGGAAGAGAAGGGTGGACATTCTGTTTTGTTTCCGAAATATGTTTCTGTTTTTTGGATGAGTTTGGAGTTTTGCGCATTGGTGAATTGCGGTGGTGCTGAGTTTTGTGGTGATATACCTATCCTACGCACTCTACACAGGTATGTTTGAATTGGATTTTCCAGCCCCGTACGTTTTGTGGTTTTCATCATTTGGCTGGTGTGCTCACCTAATATCTGTTCAACCATTACGTATGATTGAATATCCGCTGTTGAAGATCCAGAAGAGAAACAAAGTCAATATGTTGGAACAATATCAGTTTCTCTCGAAAATCAACCCATTTCCCTTGAAAAAGCCCGATATTTTGAGAAAAAAGGTTCAAGTTGGTCATTTACATAATTATTGGTTAAAATGTTTGAAAAGGTTACGACACAATCAAATTTTGTGCCTCAAAGTATCTAATCTCCTAAATTTAATACAGCATCGATAGCAGGCTGTGAAGATCTCAAATATTTGCTTAAGGATATCGTTTTTAGGGTCGACTCGTTAATCCCTTCCTCTTCGGAAAAACGTTTTCCCTAAGCTTTGAACTCAGCCCTTCACCACCACTGAAAATTTCAGATTTGCAAGCTGTGTTCGGGGAGAAAGTTCTTGTTGACATGCAGCGTTGTATGCCCGCTCGGGCAATGTTCGGCGGAGGATTTCGGAAGACATCTTCGAACAT
>NW_007378848.1:35279-45767 GCF_000475195.1 Diaphorina citri
TCTGATGCTGATGAGAGATATTCGGAGAAACAATCTGGTTTTTCGCGGAAAACAGCTAAATGTCAGCTTGTCAAAAGTCAAGAGTCAATTTTATTGGGATGATGTATGTAGTGTAGACAGTAGACTGTTAAAGGGCATGTTTTATCCTGAAATGGAATGGAAACTGCTATCAATACCTGGATTTATCAACGCTTTTGTGTAGCAAGAAGTCTGATCACAATCAATCTAACTGTAGCTTTACAGCTAAGGTACGTAGGAAAACGTTAGACAAGCTAATCTAATCGCAGCAACCATACCAAGGTACGGTACAACCTACGTAAGGAAACTCTAGACTCTAGAAAGTGAATTATGACTTGGCATCGTAAATCCGGGCGAAAAAAAAGGAGACTCGTAAAATATTTTAACTCGGAAAAGTTGTTTTAACGAGGCATAAAAAGTACAGGTTGGACGGAGGGGGTAATGTACACTTGTGGAATCATGGAATGGATGGTTAAAAGCTTCAAGACGTCAAAAGCACGGAAGACGCAATCAGGACTTTGGGTTGGACGGAGGGGGTAATGTACATACACTTGTGGAATCATGGAATGGATGGTTAAAAGCTTCAAGACGTCAAAAGCACGGAAGACGCAATCAGGACTTTTTGCTGAAAGTTTAGCAGAGTTGGTCCCTTCCTGCTTCAAAGCCTGCACATAATATTTTCATCACTTTTTCATACTTATGGATAGGGACTTTTGTGGGTCTGACATTTGAATCATTAGATGAAATATTAATTTCACGCTTAACACTTTACTGTACATTCTCCGCTTTTGATGTTTTGGTCGATATATGCTATGACATCAACAATTCTACCCTGACAATAGAGTTTTGAAATCCAAGTCAGTAGTTTTATCTACTTTGGTGGACCATAACTCTCGAACGTGTAACCCGATTTTGATAAAATTTGAAAGAAATATTCAGCACCTAAAGGACTTTCAATATCTAGATTTTGGGCTCGATGGGACGTATTTATTCCTAGTAAGGGTGTTTTTCTACATATTATGTGAGTTCTACAGTTTCCTGAAACTCGCGTTTAGCCGCATCAACTGGGTATAGGTATTGGGTAGGAACAATAAAGAAAATTAGTTACTATATCAATTCATCTTACTCATACATCAATTCATACTTACTTTTCGTGTCCGGATCACCATATTATTAATCTTAAAGTTGCAAAAAAAAAAAGTAAAAAAAATAGTAAAATTGTGGTTGGGATCTCTTTCTTAGTCATTTGTTTCTGTGGACATCAACAGAGTTTTTCATGCTGTTACTACGTAAGAGTATTTGTCTTCATCTCTTGAACGCTCTATATGTAACAGAGTATCTATCTGTCTTTATGTCTTGGTTTTTGAGATGACATTTGCATCGATTCTCCACCACACCTTTATTAACAGCGCTGTGGTCTTCTCGTTATGCTTGTGGTGTTCCTATGAGTGTGCAGTTTTGTCGTACTTTGAGGTACTTACACCACTTACTCTTACTACAATATGCGATATGAGTGTAATGTTTCCTCTAACCAAACAATATCTATCTGTTTATGCTCAGACGGAATGATAAATGTATCTTCATAAAGAATCATACAACATTCACAAATGGAAACGATCTTGTGGACTTGTGGTAACTTTGGTTTAGGTGTTTGGCAGACACATATTCTTCATCTTCTCCCTCCTCCTATTTTTGTTGTTGTTCTTCTTCTTTGCCTTCTTTTATGTTTTTCTTCGTCATCTTCAAATTGTACCTTATTTTTACCATCGGTATTACGTAGATAGTTCTTATCAACCCTCTACCATCCTTACCTACTTATTATAACACAAGGATCAATTTGTGTTTTAAATAGCCTACTCACACTAATCCTACCAAAAAATCATTTGTATTTCGTACCTCTACCAACCTTCTATCAAAGATTTCTATCAGAAATCCCTCAGAATCCATTTGTTTCCATTATTGTCTGATTCTCCGATAACCCTTAAACCTTAAGCCCGTAGGACGCTTTTAATCCGCTCAGCACTTAATCCCTCCATCTGAATTATTCCCTTACTGACATACATTATCTCGAAACATGCTTAGTACATACATAATTGACTACCTACAATGGACAAACCGCAAAACATGAATGTAATAGGGAGCAGAAATAGTTGAAATTTATCAGCAAAATAAAAGCAAAAATAGATGCATTTGATGCATAAAATGATAGAATGAACTATCGAAGCTTGTTTGATACAAAATAGATTGATAGCTGCCCCATCAAAAGATCAAACAACGAGGTTGGTTGATTTGAAATGATTTTTTTTTTTTTTTTTTAGCTCGAGACAGTTAGGGTCTGTGGAGGGGATAAATTCTTCCTCCCTCCCCTCTCATAACAATCGAAGAGGGACTAAAGGGAGGGGGTGATCTCTCCCCTAAATTAATAGGTGTAAGGGAAAATGGACACACATACATGTTTGGGTTTTAGTTTTAATCCTCGTAAACAAAACTGTGGAGAGGTCTGGAGGTAAAGGAAGAGAGGGGAGGTGGGGGAGAGAGAGTCAGAGGGGAAGAAGAAAAGAGGGGGGAAAGATCCCAGAAGAGAAGACCGTTCTAATACATACCTACGACTATTTTGGTTCGACTAAATTTTGGTTCTTAGGTAGGTAAATTTTGGTTCTTAGTGACTAAACTTTGGTGCTTTGGTGACTAAATTTTGGTTCTTAGGTAGGTACGTAGGTGGGTATCTAACTTCTTCCTCTCGTTCATCTTCTTCTTCCTCCTCCTACTCCGCCTAGTCCTATTCTTCATCTTCTCCCTCCTCCTATTTTTGTTGTTCTTCTTCTTTGCCTTCTTTTATGTCTTTTTTCGTCCTCTTCAAATTGTACCTTATTTTTACCATCGGTATTACGTAGATAGCTCTTATCAACCCTCTACCATCCTTACCTACTTATTATAACACGTAACTAGTAAGACGTTGAATCATTCTAGTGTTCCTCTTTTTGGTTAAAGCACAGGAGAGAAAACTAGAGGTTGCTGGGATGAGGATGTTGCGTTGGATGTGCGGATTGACAAGGAAGGATAGAAAGTCAAAAAATTGCAACAGATAGGCAATTGCCACCACTGTGGCAAGTACCTAAGTACCTGATCTAATTAAGGACATAAAGAGGGTGTTTTTTCCCACAGTCAGAATAGTTAGCTTGAATTTTAGTGCGTCTACCTTGTAACCGCTATGTAGTGGGTTCGATTCTCACACGGGAACCAGTTTGTCCCAAACAGATAAGGTTTGGTCTCAGAACGACTGACTTTCTCCTCATCCTGTCTTCCTTCTCTCTTAGATTTCGGGACGATAAGACCTTAGCAGTTACAGTCCCCTCTATCAAAACAGATAATGATAAAACAAAGCTCGAACAAAATCCCGTCTAGTCAGCGTGCGAACAGATTCCTTCCAGTTTTTGTTTTACTTTGGAGCCACCAGCTTTACACCATTTCAGTAAAACAAGACCTTACTTCCGCCGATCACATTATGTACTCGTATGTATAGGTACATGTATATTATGTTTATGTATATGTTATACATGCTGTTATTACCCCATGTACTACACCTGAGTCTAAACATGGAAATCTGAATATAAAAATACCTATATCCTGCCACTCGTATAATAACATGAAAAAATAAAATCCCTGCCTTAATGACTAACCTTTGGTGACTGAATTTTGGTTCTTAGATAGGTAGGTACCTGCCTATCTAAGAGACGCTAGACCGGTTTACCTACTAGCTTTGTATGTACGTATCTACGCCAGGAAAATCTTCGGAGCATGGTTACCAAGAAAACAGAATATTCCATCGGCTGTAGAACGTTAGATGTACCAGTTTTCGACGAATCACTGATGTTAAACAAAGTTGTGGGTTTGATATCTGGTTGGGTTACCTTTGGGACATCATATTTATACTGTTGGCAGTGTCGGCTAAGTATTAATAAGAAGGGCCATCGGCTAATTATGCCCTTTGTCAATGTAACCTGGTTAGATCTTTTTTGGGGTTGCTTAGGAATGCTCTCAGCCTGTCTTTTCTACGAGCTGGTTGAAAGCTCAGCGAAAAGGCGAGCTTTAAAAGCTTAGGAGTTGAAGGGCTGTCTTTCAACTAAAAAATGCGCACACAACGTTAACACAGACGAAAGTCCATAACGTTGGGGTATATCCACTAAAATACATTCACTTTTTTCTTTTGAAGTACAAAAATAATACGATGTTGTGTTTAATATTTTATTTGAGATCTTCATCCAATGCTTATTTGCCTACACTTATGAGTGCAATTTGCACCCAACTATCTGATCTATTTTTTATTATTTTTGGTAGGTATTTGCGTTTCCTTTATACGGCCGATGAGCCACGATTTTGCAAAACCTATAAAAACCTACTATCACTACTATGTAGTACCTAGTTCATAGAACCTAGAGAACACATCCCTAAAGGGAATTCAGCAAAAAACTTCTCGCGGGGCTCTAAAAAGATCTCTGCGATAACGTCCAAACGTCCAAAAAGCAATCAATCTTTCGAAAATTTATTGATTTCAAACGTAAGTTCTTTCGCCGGAAATGGTTTCGAATTGTGTAGTACCCATTCTGACTATCAGCTAAGTTTGTTACCTACCTGTAAGTCAAAAGTCGATATAGGAAGTTTTTCAGGCACACCATTAACCCAAAATACACAGCGGGCTTGAATTACATCAGCACAAAACCTAAACTTTACCTCAGAGACAAGGCTCATGTTTTCTATGATGTACGGACTTTTTCACATCACTGCCTCTTCAGGCCTGTTTACTTGACTTTTACATACAAAGATGTACCTACGTACAAAGGTAAATACTTAGATCAAATGAAATATGTCAGCATTGATTGAACGCTTTTCTAGACGAATCACTTAGGTAACCCCGCTTTATCAATTTTTGAGTAAAATGGCTTTTCTAATTCGGATTCTCCTCTTTGGGGCCATCTTGAGATATCTTTTAATTTTAACTTCAAGTTATAAACCGGGACAATCCGGGACATGCTTTTTTTCTCCCTCCCTTTCCTTTTTCCCTTCCCCTCAATCTGCTCCCTTCCTCAATTTATTTCCCTAATTTGAACATCTCATACAGATCCTGATCTCTCGGGATTCTCAGCCCCGAAAAAACCCCTCAGTCTACTGAAGAGGACATTCTAAATGAAACCACAGGGAATATAGTTGGGGCTTTGGGCGTACCTGGCGAATGCAAATGTGTACCTGGAAACAGGAGTAGGTACAAAAACTGGGAACATAAAAAATACCTCATAGGTACCTCGGAAGCAACCTAGGTACGTAATATTATAGATACTATGAACCTATGTACTTGTACCTACATACATTATATTATTTATGAATTTTACCTAGGAATAAGTACATACTTTCATCGTTTCCCCAGTCATGTTTACCTATTTATTATTTGAGTTACTTCCCCAAAATTTCGACGTTTTCGACGTATTTTTAAGCCGCCCGTCCGGAAGCAACCTAGGTACGTAATATTATAGATACTATGAACCTATGTACTTGTACCTACATACATATATTATTTATGAATTTTACCTAGGAATAAGTACATACTTTCGTCGTTTCCCCAGCCATGTTTACCTATTTATTATTTGAGTTACTTCCCCAAAATTTCGACGTTTTCGACGTATTTTTAAGCCGCCCGTCTGCACCGAAGGGATACCTAGGAAGCAACCTAGGTACGTAATATTATAGCATTATAGCTACTATGAACCTATGTACAATATGTACTTTTGTACCTACATACATATATTATTTATGAATTTTACCTAGGAATAAGTACATACTTTCGTCGTTTCCCCAGTCATGTTTACCTATTTATTATTTGAGTTACTTCCCCAAAATTTCGACGTTTTCGACGTATTTTTAAGCCGCCCGTCTGCACCGAAGGGAAAAAGGCACATGCATGTAAACTTTAGCTTTAGAAATGACGAAACTTGACAGACAGGAATTGACTGTCTGCCAAATTTTCTGCACGTTTGGCAATGGAATTTTATTGTTCTTTTTGGATTTGCATTTTCGCCTATAATTTGGGCTGTCTAGTCTCCAAAATTCTGACATTCAAGAACATGAGATTGAATATATGATTTTCTCGTGACTCCTTATCCACTAATACCCCCACGCCATTCTCATGACAATCATGATCTCATTTTATTACCCGGTTTGCCTCCTTGTCTAGTCTCCAAAATTCTGACATTCAAGAACATGAGATTGAATTTATAAATATGATTTTCTCGTGACTCCTTATCCACTAATACCCCCACGCCATTCTCATGACAATCATGATCTCATTTTATTACCCGGTTTGCCTACTTGTACCTTTTTCTTTATACCCACCATTGTTGACCCCAAGAAAAAATAGTAGACAAGATAGACACCTTTCTTTTTTTAACCTTTTCACTCTAGAAAAATGGGCAGTATAAATTGGACATTATACTTATATCATCATTATCATTGCAAACTTGCAATCTTTTTCAAAGAACTCAGATTTCTTAAAGCAAAGAAAGTGTGGGGTGTCATTTCAAAGTGCTAATCCATGGTCAGACCTTAGGTGAAGCCTTACACGTGTTCCTTGTTTCTAACCCTCCCTTCTCGATATTGACTCATTTTCACTCTAGAAAAATGGGCAGTATAAATTGGACACTATACTCATATCATTGCAAACTTGCAATTATCATTGCAAACTTGCAATCTTTTTCAAAGAACTCAGATTTCTTAAAGCAAAGTGTGGGGTGTCAGTTCAAAGTGCTAATCCATGGTCAGACCTTAGGTGAAGCCTTACACGTGTTCCTTGTTTCTAACCCTCCCTTCTCGATATTGACTCTATTGTGCTTCTAAGACGAAACTTATCGTTACATAACTCAGGAGGAGTAAGTTACATGTCAGGAGAAGATATCAGTTTCAGAGGTGCAAAATTATGTCCAGTGAGGTGAATCATGTTCAGAAATCTTGGGTCAGTGATTTCGAGCTAATCGATTTAACTGCAAAAACAATGATACCGCAAGATCCTGTGTTTGGCTTTATCAGAGTATCTGAAAATATCACACAATAACAACAAAATGAGAGAGTGGTGGGGGCAGCTTTTTCTTACTTATCGGAGCTTGATCATTAGGTATGCAAAAATTCCCCTCTTCGGAAAAAAAGGATTCTCTTTTGAAAAGAATTTAATTGTGAATGACATTGCTCGATATGGAAAAGGCCTGTGACAGCGTGACAGGGACATAGAAAAAAAGGATTCTCTTTTGAAAAGAATTTAATTGTGAATGACATTGCTCGACATGGAAAAGGCCTTTGACAGCGTGACAGGGACATAGACAAGATGTGATGGAAGACAAAACCCCACTAGGTTCATCCCTTCCCGATATCCCTTTGTCTGTGATAGGATTCTCTTTTGAAAAGAATTTAATTGTGAATGACATTGCTCGATATGGAAAAGGCCTGTGACAGCGTGACAGGGACATAGACAAGATGTGATGGAAGACAAAACCCCACTAGGTTCATCCCTTCCCGATATCCCTTTGTCTGTGATAATCCCAATAATCCCGTATAGTCCCCATTTTCATCAGTCTCCGTTTTGTAATTAGTGAAATTGTGGTTTTCCCGAAGGCTCGCTGCTCGCTCCCTTGGCCAATGTCATTGGGGAATTCCAGGTATTTTTGTGTTTTTCACTCTCGGATTTCATTAATCAATTTCTGTGTGATGGATGTGGTAAACGGCACAAGCAGATGGGAAGATGGAAGAGAAGGGTGGACATTCTGTTTTGTTTCCGAAATATGTTTCTGTTTTTTGGATGAGTTTGGAGTTTTGCGCATTGGTGAATTGCGGTGGTGCTGAGTTTTGTGGTGATATACCTATCCTACGCACTCTACACACGTATGTTTGAATTGGATTTTCCAGCCCCGTACGTTTTGTGGTTTTCATCATTTGGCTGGTGACAAGCAGATGGGAAGATGGAAGAGAAGGGTGGACATTCTGTTTTGTTTCCGAAGTATGTTTCTGTTTTTTGGATGAGTTTGGAGTTTTGCGCATTGTTGAATTGCGGTGGTGCTGAGTTTTGTGGTAATATACCTATCCTACGCACTCTACACACGTATGTTTGAATTGGATTTTCCAGCCCCGTACGTTTTGTGGTTTTCATCATTTGGCTGGTGTGCTCACCTAGATATCTGTTCAACCATTACGTATGATTGAATATTCGCTGTTGAAGTTCCAGAAGAGAAACAAAGTCTAATATGTTGGAACAAATATCAGTTTCTCTCGAAAATTCAACCATTTCCCCTTGAAAAAGCCCCGATATTTTGAGAAAAAGGTTCAAGTTGGTCATTTACATAATTATTGGGTTAAAATGTTTGAAAAGTTACGACACAATCAAATTTTGTGCCTCAAAGTATCTAATCTCCTAAATTTAATACAGCATCGATAGCAGGCTGTGAAGATCTCAAATATTTGCTTAAGGATATCGTTTAGGTACGCTGTTAATCCCTTCTCTTCGGAAAAACGTTTTCCCTAAGCCTTTGAACTCAGCCTCACACCACCTGAAAATTTCAATTTGCAAGCTGTGTTTGGGGGGGGGAAAGTTTCTTGATTGACAATCACAACTTTATCCCTCGGCAATGTTCGAGAGATTTCGGAAACATCTTCCGAACATGCACATGGTATTTGCTTAAGGATATCGTTTAGGCTCGCTGTTAATCCCTTCACTTCGGAAAAACGTTTTCCCTAAGCCTTTGAACTCAGCCTCACACCACCTGAAAATTTCAATTTGCAAGCTGTTTTCGGGGAGGAAAGTTTCTTGATTGACAATCACAACTTTATCCCTCGGCAATGTTCGAGAGATTTCGGAAACATCTTCCGAACATGCACATGGCAAGGATGTTCTTCAAAAAATGTTTTTTTCCTATCAATTCCGAATGTTCAAAACTTCAACTTTTTGTTTTCTGAGTATTTTTTGAGCGATGTCAGTGTCAGTCAGTGTTAAATAAGGATTCATACCGTACGTGTCGTCTACTTTGTGTAAAAGGATCTCGTTAGTTTTAGTTTTTTTAAAAATATCGTTACGAAATTTTATTTCAAAAAATTCTGTTCAAATTTTGAATTTTTATTAATTTTTTATGCATTTAATTTTCTAGACGTAATGACGAATTTGTGTGGAAGTTCTTGAATTGTATATCCATTCCATTTTGATTGGTTCTATTGTTTTATTTGCTGTTTTCATGTAAATAGGTTTACACTTTTAGGTTGTCTCTACCGATAGATTCATTCAATTTTTAACGATGTCGAATTCGAGTGCAAGTTTTTCAAGTGCTGTGTATTTTTCGGTGAGCAGTTTTCCTAGTTTCCATTTGGAGTGTTTCTAGTACATGGATTTCGAGAAATGCATCTATTTTTGCTTTTATCTTGCTGATAAATTTCAACTATTTCTGCTCCCCATTACATTCACGTTTTGCGGTTTGTCCATTGTAGGTACCTAGTCAATTATGCATGTACTAAGCATGTTTCGAGATAACGTATGTAAGGGAATAATTCAGATGGAGGGATTAAGTGCTGAGCGGATTAAAAGCGTGCTACGGGTTTAGGGTTTAAGGGTTATCGGAGAATCAGACAATAATGGAAACAAATGGATTCTGAGGGATTTCTGATAGAAATCTTTGATAGAAGGTTGGTGGAGGTACGAAATACAAATGATTTTTTGGTGGGATTAGTGTGAGTAGGCTATTTAAAACACAAGTTGATCCTTGTGTTATAATAAGTAGGTAAGGATGGTAGAGGGTTGATAAGAGCTATCTACGTAATACCGATGGTAAAAATAAGGTACAATTTGAAGATGACGAAGAAAGACATAAAAGAAGGCAAAGAAGAAGAAGAACAACAAAAATAGGAGGAGGGAGAAGATGAAGAATAGGACTAGGTGGAGGAGGAGGAAGAAGAAGATGAACGAGAGGAAGAAGAAGAAGAAGAAGAAGATGAACGAGAAGAAGAAGAAGACAACAAACACTAGAAAGAATATTTTTTAAAAGTATGTAAATTTGTAAATTGAAAGAAAATGCATTGCATTTTGACGAGTAAATTTCCAATCCTCAAAGAGACCTTTTTTAGTTTCAATTTGGCAAATTTTATTTAATTTTCCATCCTCCCTTCAGCTGAAATGGGATCACCCTAAATATCTATTCCTTGAAATGTGTTCAACTTTTTAAGAATTATCCAGGATGTTCCTTAAAACTATATTTTAATTTGAAAATTCCATTCTCTCTGCACCATGGTGAAATTTTTAAAAATCCATAAACATACATAGATATCTAGGCACCTAAAGTTCTTATGATTTTTAAAGACTTTGCCAATAATAGTAACCTAAAATCCTAAACAACAACAAAACAAAAACAACAACAACAACAACAACAACAACAACAACAACAACAACAACAA
>NW_007378848.1:46148-64015 GCF_000475195.1 Diaphorina citri
ATGGTCACCAATTTTCAAAATTGTAGCCTGGAATGGGCCTTCATTTCTCCAAAGAAACAATTCCATTTCTTCTTAGGCAAAAAGACCTTTTGTTTCGTCACAAGGCCTATTTCATTTCCTGTCTTCCTCAGAAAAATAAATAAAATAAGTAATAAGAATATAAAAAGTGCAGAAGCATTCAAAGAAATTGTCAATAATAATATACCTAAAAAGTGCTCGTCTTTGGAAGAAATTGTTCTTTGAATGCTCCTCCTTTTTTTCAATACAAAAGAATACCTTTCGGAATTCTCAAACACTTAAACATTATATTCTCATACATTACACACATCGCACTTTACATGACACATGAATAAAAATAATGATCACATTATTCATGTTTATGTTCAAGCAACAAGTAATTCGACACCTCCGAATATACTTCGTACATAACGGGTATGTACATAGTATATTTTGTACATAATGGGTGTGTACATAGTATTATGTTCTGTAGGTACAATGGTTTGGTACCTATGTTCAGTATACAGGGTGCGTCAGAAAAACAGCGACAAGGGCTCACCTGCCGTTGCAATGAACTCTCAAGAATATGTAAAAAGGGCTCAACTATTATTGTAAAAAAAGTTATGACCTGAAAACTGAAATAAGGTCTATATTCTTTTAAAAAGTGTTCCCCCCTTTCTCTAATCTAAAACGAAGTCGAAGTCAGAAAAATAGCTCAGAAATATCGCTGTCGAAATTATGACATATACAATACCTACTTTGAGCCGTTGTCGGTGTTTTTCTGGCGCACCCTGTATAAAATGATGATATTCTAGACACCTATGTCGTTATAATGGAAGTACAAGGGGGTAGGTAGGACGTACCACACCTTATAGTGGAGGAGACTGAGAGTGAATCAGTAGGATTGAAAATTGGAGGTACCTATCTACTGTCTACCTATAAAAATTTCGAAATACGTAGTACAGGACAAATACCTAATGAAAGGACAAAAGGAAAGGGAGAGAAGAACAATAAGAAAACAAGTATAGAAATTAGTGGAGATGTCAATTCAACATTTTGATATTGGTGGAGATGCTATTTTCACATTTTGAATGCATTCAACAAAATAAATATTGGTGGAGGTGTCATTTGAACATTTCGAAAACAATTAACAACATATGCCGAATTATTAGTGGAGATTTCATTTTACCATTTTAGAAGCATACTACGTACCTAACTACTTTCTCAACCTTCTCCCCTGATGGAGTGGATGCTTTTTTGACTCTACCCTCAATTAAAATCCGTCACTGATAAATTTGATGTACAAAAGTAATATTTTGCAATAAATTTCATTGAGGATTTTTTATAACGATGTAATATGAGATTTATTTACATTTTTTTTTTTTTACAAAGACGAGAGAGAGAGAGAGGGGGAGAGTGATTTTTCCCGTCTTTCTGTCTCGTACCTAAATAAAGTTAGAAAGAGAGGGCATCATTCTGTCAATATTTTCACCACGTTTGGATGGATGCACTATTAAGATATTTTCCTTTGTCAATTCAGAACAATTTTTCAAGCTCCTATATTGCATCTTCAAAAGGCTGAATGCACCCCAAAGCGAGGTACATACATAAATTTAAGGTACACACTGCACACTGGAGTGCATGATTTAAGTTACCTAGGTACACTAACTTGTTTGGATTTTGGAAATTTGAACATTTCCCATAGTTTCAAAATCTCAAGTTCCCACGAAATTGAAAACAAGTTTCCACTTTGTTTCTTGATTAGACGACAAAGATTTGAACCAAATAGAACAACTAAAGAAGAAGAAGAACAACGATAAGAATTCTTTAAAGCGGTAGAAAAAGAAGAAGAAGCACAAGTAGAAAAATCAGCAGTAAAAGAAGAATCATCAGAACAACTACCTCACAATAACAAGAAAGTCAAGATTTCCCATGATGTTGATGAACTATAGCGGAAACACGGAAATTTACTCGAATTACTTCCCTGTTTTTAATTCGATCATATTGAAACGTGGAAAATGGCGTCTTCCTATTAAGAAAGAGCGAAGTCTAAAGAAGCGGGAAGTTTTCACAAAAAAAATAAAATATCAAAAGAAAATTTTCCGAGGGAAAAAGACGGCTTCTAGGGAGAAAATGTGTCTTTCTACTTAGGAGGGGGAGGGAGGGGTACGTCATTGAAACTTTACACTATGATTGATTAGGAGAGAGAAGGAGAGGGAGGGAGGAAGGAGGTGGAGAGGGGGAGGGAGGGAGAGAGAGGGGAAAAGAAAGAGTGTGGGCGAAAAAACTTAAATGTTTCAAGTAAAAAAGGGGTCCAAAATGTCGGAAAAAAATCCAATTTAGTCGTACAGTGGTTAATGCGTTAGAAAGGAGAAAAAAGTTGAACCATTTAAATATTTTAAATCCACTTTCCAATTTTATATATTTTTTTTTTCTATTTTAAGTTAAATAATTATTTTTCAAAATGTTTCTTTTGTTTTCAAGCAGATATTATCAGTTTTATCAGTTCGAAAGGCTTTAACAACCGACCATTTTACATGACTCCCATTCATTCTAATGGGGATAATGTTAGTCCATATCCATTTAGTTAGTTGTAAAGTTTTCGTTGTAGAATTATTCTCTCTGAACTTTTTTATCTTGTTTATTTTTTGAGTTTTTGTCAAAAAACTTGACAAAAACTTGATTTATGTACATGAATGTTGCCCAAAAACATTGGTTTTCAGTGCCAAGTGTTTTCAAAGAAGTCCACCAAGCTATGAATAATTTAGCAAATTTTAAATGCTCTCATATATCACCGCATATGGCTTACCTTATTTTCTATTTGACTAGGGTTCTTAGTAGGGTTCTATTTGTAGTTTCTTAGTAGTTTCTATTTGACTAGGGTAATAATAATCACCGCATATCTCTGAAATGAAAACTATAACAATTCCTTTGCATTCCTCATAGACTCCAGAAAAATGCAACCAGCCACACACATAGATACCTACAAAAAAACTCCTTTTTCACATTTTTTCTCCTTCTCCTCTTTGCTCAGTCGTTCTCTTTTAATTCTTCCCCATCTCCCTATGCGAGCGAGTCTAGTGCGTTGCATTCCTCATCAAACTCCTTTTCCACATTTCTTCTCCTTCTCCTCTTTGCTCAGTCGTTCTCTTTTAATTCTTCCCCATCTCCCTATGCGAGCGAGTCTAGTGCGTTGCATTCCTCATCAAATTTATTTATTTCTTTATCTTAATGTTCTGACTTCGCAATTACCCCATTATCGTTAATTGTTGGTTCGTTTCGCCACCCATGTTGTTGGCTTTCACGAAGGTTCGGAGCCATTTTCCCCTCCAGTACGTTTTTACTTTCCTTATCATCACAGAACTTGGGAGTAGCTTTCTACGTTATAGGCTTGTACTTTTTCTCTCCGTTTTGTCATAGGGCTAGTTAATAGTTTAATAGTATATGTAAAAGGTAGGTAGATAAATAGGTAATTTGAGTGTTTTGTGGAACTCAAGACTCTAAAACTCACCCAGAAAAAGGCCCCTTCTTGCAAATTTCCTTCATGTCAAATTTGACCAAATTTCTCCAAATTCGTCCAAATCGCGCGTTCGGGATTTATGGTTAAAAAAAAAAAAAAAAAAAAAAAAAAAAAAAAAAACTGCCAAACAAACAATTCCTTTGCATTCCTCATAGACTCCAGAAAAATGCAACCAGCCACACACATAGATACCTACAAAAAAAACTCCTTTTCCACATTTCTTCTCCTTCTCCTCTTTGCTCAGTCGTTCTCTTTTAATTCTTCCCCATCTCCCTATGCGAGCGAGTCTAGTGCGTTGCATTCCTCGTCAAATTTATTTATTTCTTTATCTTAATGTTCTGACTTCGCAATTACCCCATTATCGTTAGGTAATTGATGGGTCGTTTTGCCACCCATGTTGTTGGCTTTCACGAAGGTTCGGAGCCATTTTTCCCTCCAGTACGTTTTTACTTTCCTTATCATCACAGAACTTGGGAGTAGTTTTCTACGTTATAGGCTTGTACTTTTTCTCTCCGTTTTAAAAGCGAAAACCCAAAGAAAATTATCTCTCTCTCACTCTCTCCTTCTCTCTCTACCTCCCTCTCTCTCCTCCCTTCTCTCTCTCCCTCTCTTTCTCGTTTTCTTCTAAGAAGTTGCGCTTTCGTTGCAATCAAAAAGTGTTTGTAATTGCATATCGATTGCGTCTCCCCCCCCCCTCTCCCTTTCTCTCGCTCTCCCTCTCTCTCTCTTTCTCTCTCTCGCACCAACTTTTTCTCCCTTTCTCTCTCTCTCCCTCTCTCTTTCTCTCTCTCTCTCTCTCTCGCACCAACTTTTGGATGGAGGTCTCCGTGACAGTGATGGATAACACAAAAGATGAGTAGACAAGGAAAGAGAGATAGATTGAGAGAGAGAGAGAGAGAGAGAGAGAGAGAGAGAGAGAGAGAGAGAGAGAGAGAGAGAGAGAGTTTCCTTTTACGTTCTCTTTCTCTCTCTTGCGTGTACACACAAAAGGTCCCATGTGTATATTGACTGAGAGAGATAGAGAAGGGGAGGGAAAGCCTCAGAGAGAGAGAGAGGGATGGAGGGTACTAGAGAGAAAGGGGGAGGGAGAAGAGCAGGTGGGAGAGAGAGGGGTAGAGGTCAGTAGAGAGTGCAGAAAAGAGATAAAAACTTGTAAAAGACGACAGACAGGGGATTTTAGGGACTTTTTTTGCCTGTGTATTAGAGCATTATGTTTTCGAAAGCCCTCCCCTCCCTCCCTCCTATATGGAGGTAGGTGGTCTCTCTCCCACCCTTCTACTCTCCTTCCTATGTCTGTAGAGGGGGAGAGGCACTCCCTCCTTTTGTCCACCGAGAGAAAAGGAATTGGGAGGGAGAGCCTGAGAGAGAGAGGGAGAAAAAGAGAGGGAGAGAGAGCTCGAGAGAGTTAGGGTCTGTGGAAGGGATAAACTCTTCCCTCCCTTCCCTCCCATAACAATCGAAGAGGGACTAAAGGGAGGGGGTGATCTCTCCCCTAAATTAATAGGTGTAGGGGTAAATGGACACACATACATGTTTGGGTTTTAGTTTTAATCCTCGTAAACAGAGCTGTGGAGAGGTCTGGAGGTAAAGGAAGAGAGGGGAGGTGGGGGAGAGAGAGTTAGAGGGGAAGAAGAAAAGAGGGGAAAGATCCCAGAAGAGAAGACCGTTCTAATACATACCTACGAGTATATTTTGGTTCGACTGAATTTTGGTTCTTAGGTAGGTAAATTTTGGTTCTTAGTGACTAAACTTTGGTGCTTTGGTGACTAAATACCTCTACGCCAGGAAAATCTTCGGAGCATGGTTACCAAGAAAACAGAAAAGGAATTTTAATTGTGTTAAGCATATTTAAATGCTTGTCACAAACATCGTTCCCTGATTATTTCACCTAGATAAATTTCATGACGGTTTGTACCTACCTGTAAGTCAAAAGTCGATATAGGAAGTTTTTCAGGCACACCATTAACCCAAAATACACAGCGGGCTAGAACTACATAGCATAAAACCTAAACTTTACCTCAGAGACAAGGCTCATGTTTTCTATGATGTACGGACTTTTTCATATCACTGCCTCTTCAGGCCTGTTTACTTGACTTCTACATACAAAGATGTACCTACATACGTACAAAGGTAAACAGATCAAATGAAAGATGTCAGCATTGATTGAACGCTTTTCTAGACGAATCACTTAGGTGGGGTGGGGGCATTATCAATTTTTAAGTAAAATGGCTTTTCTAATTCGGATTCTCCTCTTTGGGGCCATCTTGAGATATCTTTTAATTTTAACTTCAAGTCATAAACCGGGCAATGGCAGGTTTTCACGAAAACTCGTGTATCTTTATGAAGAGTTGACTAAGTTTTACTTTCCTTATCCTATAGGAAGGAAAGTAATGTAATCGGGTCAAATTTTCGATGGTCAGTTTTCAGTGCCAAAAATAGCTCTCAAGGGCTGGCCAAGAATTTGGAAGTGATATTTATACTTCAGAGATGGAAATTGTGGAGAAACGAGAACCTGCGTTTTCTATGTAAGATTTTATTTGTGTTGAGTGTTGTTGTGAGCGCCACAATGTAAATGCAGTTTCTTTGTGTTATTATGTCACAACTTTGGTGCTCACTGCGGCATTGTAGGATTTTCCCAATATCTCAATAATCCTAACATCCAATGTTTACCTACCATTATATGTCATAGCTACTCATTTTCCTCACGAGGCTGAGTGGGCCCCGCAACAGCCAGTCACTGAATCAATCATTTGGATGATACAAATTTCTTGACCCCGCCGGGAATCGAACCCGGGTCTCCCGCGTGCAAGGCGAGCGCAGTGAGTAAAAAAATGCAAGATAAGTTAACAAGATCTAGTAGAGGCTTTAGTGGCGTAGCTCTCGGATTGCTCAAAATTTCTCAGACTCATTTCAAGTGATTTGACATCTCCACTAATTTCATCCATTGCGTTGATTCCTGTACCCGAAATGCTCTTAAGAGTCCTAAGCCTAGCTTTAGTATTTGAAGTGCTTTGGCGTCTCCACTAATTTCATTCAAAATAGTTCCTGTCCCCTGAGGCAGTCCAGTTATTTGTGGATTATCATCTCAGTAAATAGACCAATGAGAGGACACCATTGCCACGCCACTGGTGTTGAATTTTTGCCGTCAAATCGCTGCCACCGTTCAGGCTTCGGGAGTTATGGCTCATCGTTTGGGAGTCTGTTATGGCGGATCAAGCGGATAAGTTATCTACAAAATCCTCAAAATCGTCGATTTTATGGAATGAAAACTTAGAACCCATTCCCTTCATTCAAGTACAACACAATTTTCAGTCTTTTCACAAATGAACCCCAAGTTGAAGGCTTATCCCACGCCTCTGACTCTGTTTCGGAGGCTTTCCAAGCTTTCCCTTCGCGTCAGCTTGTTCTGACTGAGAAGTAAATATTATGTACCCCAAGTAAATATTATGTACCCCCACTGCCGTCAGAGCTTTTAGTTTTGTGCTTTTTCGGCAGGATACATTCGAAGGAGTCAGGTTTCAGTTACTTTGGCGAAGAGGTCTGTTCTTGGGAGGGAGGAGGGGGTTTTAGGTCTGATAAAGCGAGATTGGGGAAGAAATTGGAAGGTGGGGGACGCAATTGGAGGAGCGAGGGATCTCCGTTTTGTCATGTGCTAGTTACTAGTGGGTATAGGTACATTGGTAATTCGGGTGAATTGTAGAACTCAAGACTCCAAAACTCATCCAGAAAAAGGCCCATCAAGGCCCCTTTTCGCGGTATCAAAATTTAATGAGCGAAATAAGCTAATTTCCTTTTTGTCAAATTTGACCAAATTTCCCCAAAATCCACCAAATCGTTCGAGATTAGGGCGAAAAGAAATATTCTGGACCCAGATGAGGTCAAGGCTTTTCTTTTTCCCGCAAACATGGGAAATTGGGTTGCCATAAGAACGAGATGTGTGACGTCATAATTTGACATATCTCGTAACACACGTGGCATTGTACTCATATGATGACACATTTGAAATATCTAGTGACACAAGTAAAATATATAGCATACACTGCATACAATATGTATGAAAAATCTAGTGACACAAGTGGAATATGTGGCATATATGTATATGAAATATCTGGTGACATACAAGTGAAATGTAACTTAATCCTTGAGCCCTGAGGCCTCGGAAATCTGAAGTGCAAAGGAAAATTATATGTATGAAAAATCTAGTGACACAAGTGGAATATGTGGCATACATATATGAAATATCTGGTGACATACAAGTGAAATGTAACTTAATCCTTGAGCCCTGAGGCCTCGGAAATCTGAAGTGCAAAGGAAAATTTCCTCTTAAATCCCCTAGTTGAAGAGGTTTATTGAAGAAGGCCCTAAGTACAAATATCAAGTTCTGAGTGAAACCTGAAACAGCTTTAAAATTTCTCATTGCAATTGAAAAGCAATGGCAGGTTTTCACGAAAACTCGTGTATCTTTGTGAAGAGTTGATATATCAACATGATTCTTAAAATTGGGTTGCCATAAGAACGAGATGTGTGACGTCATAATATGACACATCTCGTAACACACGTGGCACTGTACTCATATGATGACACATTTGAAATATCTAGTGGCACAAGTAAAATATATAGCATACAATATGTATGAAATATCTAGTGACACAAGTGGAATATGTGGCATATATGAAATATCTGGTGACATACAAGTGAAATGTAACTTAATCCTTGAGCCCTGAGGCCTCGGAAATCTGAAGTGCAAAGGAAAATTTCCTCCCAAATCCCCTAGTTGAGGGGGTTATTTCAAGAAGGCCCTAAGTACAAATATCAAGTTCTGAGTGAAACCTGAAACAGCTTTAAAATTTCTCATTGCAATTGAAAAGTTAAATCCCCTAGTTGAAGAGGTTTATTGAAGAAGGCCCTAAGTACAAATATCAAGTTCTGAGTGAAACCTGAAACAGCTTTATAATTTCTCATTGCAATTGAAAAGTAATGGCAGGTTTTCACGAAAACTCGTGTATCTTTGTGAAGAGTTGATATATCAACATGATTCTTTTTGGGACTAATTTTTAACAATATCCCTAATTGGAAAAGCCGCTATACTAAGAAAAGGCTTGTAGCAGAGTTGGTCCCTTCTTGCTTCAAAACCGTCTCATAATATTTTCATCACTTTTTCATACTTATGGATAGGGACTTTTGTAGGTCTGACATTTGAATCATTAGATGAAATTAATTTCACGCTTAACACTTTTCTGTACATTCTCCGCTTTTGATGTTTTGGTTGATATGCTATGACATCAACAATTCTATACCCTGACAATAGAGTTTTGAAACTCAGTAGTTTTATCTACTTTGGTGGACCATGACTCTCGAACGGGTGACCCGATTTTGATGAAATTAGAAAGAAATATTCAGCACCTAAAGGACTTTCAATATCTAGATTTTGGGCTCGATGGGACGTATTTATTCCTCGTAAGGGTGTTTTTCTAAATTATGTGAGTTCTACAGTTTCCTGAAACTCGCGTTTAGCCGCATCAACTGGGTAGGTACTGGGTAGGAACAATGAAGAAAATTAGTTACTAAATCAATTCATCTTACTTACTTTTCGTGTCCGGATCACCATATTATTAATCTTAAAGTTGCAAAAAAAAAAAGTAAAATTGTGGTTGGGATCTCTTTCTTAGTCATTTGTTTCTGTGGACATCAACAGAGTTTTTCATGCTGTTACTACGTACGAATATTTGTCTTCATATCATGAACGCTCTATGTAACAGAGTATCTATCTGTCTTTATGTCTTGGTTTTTGATATGACATTTGCATCGATTCTCCACCACACCTTTATTAACAGCGCTGTGGTCTTCTCGTTGCTTGTGGTGTTCCTATGAGGTGTGCAGTTTTGTCGTACTTTGAGGTACTTACACCACTTGCTCTTACAATAATATGCGATATGAGTGTAATGTTTCCTCTAACCAAACAATATCCATCTGTTTATGCTCAGACGGATGATAAATGTATCTTCATAAAGAATCATACAGCATTCACAAATGGAAACGATCTTGTGGACTTGTGGTAACTTTGGTTTAGGTGTTTGGCAGACACAAACCAACATGGGTTTTGTATCAGAATAGGAAACGGAGAAAGAAAAGAGATGAAAGCCTGAGGGAGAATGGGAAAAGAACAAAGAGAGAGAGAGAGAGAGGGAGAGAGAAAAGGACAAAGAGAGGTGGAAGAAGGGAGAGAGAGAAAGAGAGAAAGGTAAAAGGACAAAGAGAGAGAGAGAGAGAGAACGATAGAAAGAAAGAGAAAGAGAGTGGAAGGGATTCTCATTTCCTGTTTTATTGAAATTGGGAGTGAGAGAGACGGAGTTTTAGAGTTTAGAGGTGACATTATTTTTTAATAATACCCAAACTTTGAACCAGAATAATTTATGGATATCTTGGACTGTTCTAGTGTGTTTATATCTGTGTGCAATTATTATTGTCAGTATCTACTTTTATACCTAGTTAGTAAGACGTTGAATCATTCTAGTGTTCCTCTTTTTGGTTAAAGTACAGGAGAGAAAACTAGAGGTTGCTGAAATGAGCATGTTGCGTTGGATGTGCGGATTGACAAGGAAGGATAGAAAGTCAAAAAATTGCAACAGATAGGCAATTGCCATCACTGTGGCAAGTACCTAAGTACCTGATCTAATTGAGGACATAAACAGGGTATTTTTTCCCACAGTCAGAATAGTTAGCTTGAATTGTAGTGCGTCCACCTTGTAACCGCTATGTAGTGGGTTCGATTCTCACACGGGAACCAGTTTGTCCCAAACAGATAAGGTTTGTTCTCAGAACGACTGACTTTCTCCTTATCCTGTCTTCCTTCTCTCTTCGATTTCGGGACGATAAGACCTTAGCAGTTACAGTCCCCTCTATCAAAACAGATAATGATAAAACAAAGCTCGAACAAAATCCCGTCTATCTGATGCCTTGTCTAGTCTCCAAAATTCTGACATTCAAGAACATGAGATTGAATTTATAAATATGATTTTCTCGTGACTCCTTATCCACTAATACCCCCACGCCATTCTCATGACAATCATGATCTCATTTTATTACCCGGTTTGCCTACTTGTACCTTTTTCTTTATACCCACCATTGTTGACCCCAAGAAAAAATAGTAGACAAGATAGACACCTTTCTTTTTTTAACCTTTTCACTCCGGGTTTGCGTTTTCGCCTATAATTTGGGCTGTCTGCCTTGTCTAGTCTCCAAAATTCTGACATTCAAGAACATAAGATTCAATTTAATATTAATATGATTTTCTCATGACTAATTATCCACTATTATCCGGGGCATTCTCATGACAATCATGAGTTCATGACCTCATTTTATTAGCCGGTTTGACTACTCATACCTTCTGATTTACCATTGTTGACCCTAAGAAAGAATAGTAGACAAGAAAGACACCTCATCACTGTCCAGTGTCCATCTACAAGTTGTGTACTTACACTGTTCATTGGACACTATAGGTACCTAATCTATACCATCTATCATTGCAAACTCGCAATCTTTTTCAAAGAACTCAGTTTTCTCAAGCAATTTTGAAAGGGTTCGTGTAGGGTGTCAGTTCAAAGTGCTAATCCATATCTGGTCGGACCTCAGGTGAAGCCTTACAAGTGTTCCTTGTTTCTAACCCTCCCTTCTTGATATTGACTCTACTGCTAAGACGAAGGTAACTTATCTTTACATTGCATAGGAGGAGCAAGTTACATGTCAGGAGAAGATATCAGTTTCAGAGGTGCAAAATTATGTCCAGTGAGGTGAATCATGTTTAGAATGCTTGGGTCAGTGAAGTTACATGTCAGGAGAAGATATCAGTTTCAGAGGTGCAAAATTATGTCCAGTGAGGTGAATCATGTTTAGAATGCTTGGGTCAGTGGCCATAAGAACGAGATGTGTGACGTCATAATTTGACATATCTCGTAACTAACACACGTGGCATTGTACTCATATGATGACACATTTGAAATATCTAGTGACACAAGTAAAATATATAGCATATAATATGTATGAAATATCTAGTGACACAAGTGGAATATGTGGCATATATGGAGTATCTGAAGCTTCTTTCAAGCCATTTGTATTCTATTTTTGAGGTTTACCTATACTGCTTTTAAACCAATGTCTTCTCACGATCTGTGGGCTTTATTTGGCGACAAACTGCCTGAACTGGCCCGAAAAAAACTCCAGCTGCACTTGTCTGCTCTCAGATGGTCACCCATCCGAATGCCAACATTACCAACCAGGCACACTATACTTATATATCATCATTATCATTGCAAACTTGCAATCTTTTTCAAAGAACTCAGATTTCTTAAAGCAAAGTGTGGGGTGCCATTTCAAAGTGCTAATCCATGGTCAGACCTTAGGTGAAGCCTTACACGTGTTCCTTGTTTCTAACCCTCCCTTCTCGATATTGACTCTATTGTGCTTCTAAGACGAAACTTATGGTTACATAACTCAGGAGGAGTAAGTTAGATGTCAGGAGAAGATATCAGTTTCAGAGGTGCAAAATTATGTCCAGTGAGGTGAATCATGTTTAGAATGCTTGGGTCAGTGATTTCGAGCTAATCGATTTGCTGCGAAAACAGTGATACCATCACAAGATCCTGTGTTTGGCTTTATTTGGCTCTGGCACAAGAGTATCTGAAGCTTCTTTCAAGCCATTTTCATTCTATTTTTAGGGTTTACCTATGTTGCTTTTAAACCAAGGTCTTCTCACGATTTGGGCTTTATTTGGCGACAAACTACCTGAGCTGGCCCGAAAAAAATCCAGCTGCACTTGTCTGCTCTCAGATGGTCACCCATCCGAATGCCAACATTACCAACCAGGCACAACGCCTTCAGTAGAACCTCAAACCGATAGGTCCCATCATATATAAGTAGGAGGGCTGGTGTGACGTTTGAAGTTGCTCTCAGTGATCCCTATAAATGTAAATGTAAATGCAATTTCTTTGTGTTATTATGTCACAACTTTGGTGCTCACTGCAGCATTGTAGGATTTTTACTTTCCTTATCCTATAGGAAGGAAAGTAATGTAATCGGGTCAAATTTTCGATGGTCAGTTTTTAGTGTCAAAACACAAGAATGCTTGGGTCAGTGATTTCGAGCTAATCGATTTGCTGCGAAAACAGTGATACCACAAGATCCTGTGTTTGGCTTTATCAGAGTATCTGAAGCTTCTTTCAAGCCATTTGTATTCTATATTTAGGGTTTACCTATGTTGCTTTTAAACCAAGGTCTTCTCACGATCTGTGGGCTTTATTTGGCGACAAACTGCCTTAACTGGCCCGAAGAAAATCCAGCAGCACTTGCCTGCTCTCAGATGGTCATTCATCCCAATTACCTACCTATTATTACCAACCATGTAGTTTGTCGATAATGTTGGTACCTACATTACCAACCAGGCACAATGTTGTCTAGTCTACGGCAAAAACTCGAAAGGAACCAATCATTAGTGGGACATTCTTTAACTTTAACTGCCAATGCCGGCTGGCGTGACATTACTTAACTTTAACTTTAGTGATCTTTGATCCCTTTTAGGTAGGTACTGATGCATTCAACGTGTTATTGCCGCTGACTGCACGAAGATTATTAATTCAATTTTTAGTTTTTTTACAAAGTGGGAGAATTCAGAGGGTAGAAGTAAATACATAGATAGTAGAACAATGTTGGATAATATTAACAGTAATCCCTATAGAACTGGTGCATTCAACGTGTTATTGCCGCTGGCTGTACGAAGATTAATTCAATTTTTAGTCTTTAATTCAATTTTTAGTTTTTTACAAAGTGGGAGAATTCAAAGGGTAGAAGTAAATACATAGATAGTAGAACAATGTTGGATAATATTAATCGTGTTATTTGTTTCACTATAGGTGTTGTGCTGAATAATTTTCATCACGTTATTTCCAGTGAACAGTTTTTTTTTTTATTTATTGACCAAACAATTGTGCTCGCGATGGAACTCAAATGGGGGACTCCCTTTAGAATTCTAAATGTACCCCATTTTACTGTCGCTGTGTTGAAATGTGTGGGGTTGGGGCAAATGCTAAAAGTGATCCCATTTGCCATCACCATTGTTGCTTTAGCTCGAACGTTTTTGGATGTTGACGGTGTTGTACAAGTAGGAATATTTGGTATTTCTCACAGTATATTTAATGTTTTAGATCTTACATGTAGTACCTACTAGTTGTATTTTCTGGTCTATTCCCTTGAATATCGACATTATTTCTTTATTTTTTGCTTATTTTATCAGCAAATTATACCCTTCTTTGTCGAGACTTGCCCCCACAACGTTCTGAATCTAAAATGCCCATTTTTGTAACAATACCCTCCTATTTCTCCAGGTTTTTACTTTGCCTCTTGATTTTCATGTTTCACTAAACCTCCCTTTCGGAGTTGGCTCCGTCTTTTTCAACAGTCTGTCTCAAACCTTCAGCTGTGTCCACACACATGGTCAACGCCGTCGATCGACGAGGTGAATCTATGTTGTCGAGGCAGTGTACAGTTTCAGTCGACGGCATTGACTATATATGTGGACACAGTTTTCCATTTCAAAGAAAATCCATCATGAAAGTCTTGAAGTTGAAACATATTAATTGTATTTTGGTATACACCCTGTGTTTCATTGAGTGTGTGCGTTTGTGCGTGGGTCCTGTAGGATAATAACATTACGTCCAATTCAAAAATCTTCTCGTTGCTTGTGGTGTTCCTATGAGGTGTGCAGTTTTGTCGTACTTTGAGGCACTTACACCACTTACTCTTACTACAATATGCGATATGAGTGTAATGTTTCCTCTAACCAAACAATATCTATCTGTTTATGCTCAGACGGAATGATAAATGTACCTACCTATCTTCATAAAGAATCATACAACATTCACAAATGGAAACGATCTTGTGGACTTGTGGTAACTTTGGTTTAGGTGTTTGGCAGACACAAACCAACATGGGTTTTGTATCAGCATAAAACCAACATGGGTTTTGTATCAGCATAAAACCAACATGGTTTTGTATCATTATTCAAGTTAGCATCAATGTGGTCTCTAGAAATGTCAAAGACTTCAAGACACCCACCCAAACTTTGAACCAGAGTAATTTATGGATATCTTTGACTGTTCTAGTGTTTTTATATCTGTGTGCAATTATTATTGTTAGTATCTACTTTTATATCTAGTAACTAGTAAGATGTTGAATCATTCTAGTGTTCCTCTTTTTGGTTAAAGTACAGGAGAGAAAACTAGAGGTTGCTGAGATGAGCATGTTGCGTTGGATGTGCGGATTGACAAGGAAGGATAGAAAGTCAAAAAATTGCAACATATAGGCAATTGCCATCACTGTGGCAAATACCTGAGTACCTGATCTAATTAAGGACATAAACAGGGTGTTTTTTTTTCCCACAGTCAGAATAGTTAGCTTGAATTGTAGTGCGTCTACCTTGTAACCGCTATGTAGTGGGTTCGATTCTCACACAGGAACCAGTTTGTCCCAAACAGATAAGGTTTGTTCTCAGAACGACTGACTTTCTCCTTATCCTGTTTTCCTTCTCTCTTCGATTTCGGGACGATAAGACCTTAGCAGTTACAGTCCCCTCTATCAAAACAAAACAGATAATGATAAAACAAAGCTCGAACAAAATCCCGTCTAGTCAGCGTGCGAACAGATTCCTTCCAGTTTTTGATTTACTTTAGAGCCACCAGCTTTACACCATTTCAGTAAAACAAAACCTTACTTCCGCCGATCATGTTATGTACTCGTATGTATAGGTACATGTATATTATGTTTATGTATATGTTATACATGCTGTTATTACCACATGTAGTACACCTGAGTCTAAACATGGAAATCTGAATATAAAAATACCTATATCCTGCCACTCGTATAATAACATGAAAAAATAAAATCCCTGCTTGTTCTTCTTATAAGCTAGACTTGAATGTTGTGTTTAATATTTTATTTGAGATCTTCATCCAATGCTTATTTGCCTACACTTATGAGTGCAATTTGCACCAAACTATCTGATCTATTTTTTATTATTTTTGGTAGGTATTTGCGTTTCCTTTATACGGCCGATGAGCCACGATTTTGCAAAACCTATAATTTAGTCTTTTATTCAATTTTTAGTTTTTTTTACAAAGTGGGAGAAAGTAGAATTAGTAGATATAGTAGAACAATGTTGGATAATATTAATCGTGTTATGTATTTGTTTCACTATAGGTGTTGTGCTGAATAATTTTCATCACGTTATTTCCAGTGAACAGTTTTTTTTTTATTTATTGACCAAACAATTGTGCTCGCGATAGAACTCAAATGGGGGACTCCCTTTAGAATTCTAAATGTACCCCATTTTACTGTCGCTGTGTTGAAATGTGTGGGGTTGGGGCAAATGCTAAAAGTGATCCCATTTGCCATCACCATTGTTGCTTTAGCTCGAACGTTTTTGTACATACATATTGGATGTTGACGGTGTTGTACAAGTAGGAATATTTGGTATTTCTCACAGTACCTATATTTAATGTTTTACATTTTACATTACATCTTACATGTAGTACCTACTAGTTGAATTTTCTGGTCCATTCCCTTGGATATCGACATTATTTCTTTATTTTTTACTTATTTTATCAGCAAATTATACCCTTTTTTTGTCGAGACTTGCCCCCACAACGTTCTGAATCTAAAATGCCTACTTTTGTAACATAATACCCTCCAATTTCTCCAGGTTTTTACTTCGCCTCTTGATTTTCATGTTTCACTAAATCTCCATTTCGGAGTTTGCACCGTCTTTTCCAACAGTCTGTCTCAAACCTTCAGCTGTGTCCACACATAGTCAACGCCGTCGACCGACGAGGTGAATCTATGTTGTCGAGGCAGTGCACGGTTTCAGTCGACGGCGTTGACTATATGTGTGGACACAGTTTTCCATTTCAAAGAAAATCCATCATGAAAGTCTTGAAGTGAAACATATTTGTATTTTGGTACACACCCTGTGTTTCATTCAGTGTGTGCGTTTGTGCGTGGGTCCTGTAGGATAATAACATTACGTCCAATTCAAAACTCACCGTATACAGGGTGACTAAAACACGGTGATATTTTGCTCGGCAAAACATTGTGATTGAATTTTGAGCGTACCACTCTTACCAGCATACCTACCAGCCTAGTTAGCACGGAGTATAACCCTCTTGCCTTGTTTTAAGCGCTAAGTCGCAGGGTCAATTCCAGCCCAGGGAGAACTTTATCATAACAGAATACGGTTCGTTCTCGGAACGGCTAACTTTCTTCTTTCTTCGATTTCGGGATGATTAGGACTGCCGTTAGTACAGTTCCCTCTATGAGAACTCTTGAAAAATCTGAGTGATAGATTTAACAATTTTGCCATCTTTTACAAATTTACCCAAAGCTTTTTATTATTATTTTTAGAGAACACATCCCTAAAGAGGGAATTCAGCAAAAAACTTCTCGCGGGGCTCTAAAAAGGTCTCTGTGATAAAAGCAATCAATCTTTCGAAAATTTATTGATTTCAAACGTAAGTTTCTTTCGCCGGAAATGGTTTCGAATTCTATACAACCCATTCTGGCTATCAGCTAAGTTTGTACCTACCTGTAAGTCAAAAGTCGATATATAGGAAGTTTTTCAGGCACACCATTAACCGGTGCAATTTGCACCCAACTATCATTCTGATCTATTTTTTATTATTTTTGGTAGGTATTTGCGTTTCCTTTATACGGCCGATGAGCCACGATTTTGCAATACCTATAAAAACCTACTACCTATGTAGTAGTTCATTGAACCATAGAACTTGGAGAACACATCCCTAAAGGGAATTTAGAAAAAACTTCTCGCGGGGCTCTAAAAAGGTCTCTGCGATAAAAGCAATCAATCTTTCGAAAGCTCTACCTTGGTCTCTTGCGGCCCTCGGGTGCCCTAAGGTTGGACAACCCTGACCTATACCATACTGTTGTTATGATTCTACTTTCTATCAATCACATTCGCCTTAGTTATTTATATTTAAGCTGATTCATCAAGGCCCTTTCCAAATTTCGAGACACTCTTTTGGGGGGGTCCTGGAATCTCATTTTTCCCCCTCCTTTTTTACTCCCTGTTCATTTGGAGTTGAAATTCTTGTTCCCTGTTCTATTTGTCTTTTATCACGTTTCTAGTACCCCCCCTTCTCTCTCTTTCTCTCTCTCTCTCTCTCTCTCTCTCTCCTTCCCTCCCTTTTTCCCCTCTTCTTCCTTTTTCCTTCTCTACTAGTAGATAGAAATAAGGTAGGAGGTATACCCTAACAGTTGAAGAATCGTTATTGTGACATGTGTATAATCT
>NW_007378848.1:64809-95018 GCF_000475195.1 Diaphorina citri
CTTCCTAAGGTCCCGACTAAATCTGTGTTCTCTTGTGTCACCCAGGTTAAGCAACACGGAAAGGAAAATGACCTGGTGGACAGAATCCGGGCAGATCCTTACTTTGCGCCCATTTTGAACCAAATGCCCACTCTACTGGATCCCAAGTCTTTCTATGGTAGAGCCCCAGAACAGGTGGGTGATCTATGAGTTTATTATTGAATGAAGTGAGTCATTATGAGTTTTAACTCGACGATTTTTTTTTTTTCATAACTTTGGACAAACATGTTTAATAATAATAATAGTAATAGTGCTTATTTATACTGCTCGCATAGGACTGAAAAGTCCCTTTACTCCAGCAGTAGGCTACTAGTATTATTGTGGTCAAATTCTCAAATTATATTGAGGATAAAATTCCATACCTCGGCTGGGATTGAACCCACGCCCTCCTGTTTATCAGGCGAGCGCCTTGACCACTACACCACCGAGGTAGGTCTCAAAAAGATTGATCGAAGATAGTCTCAAAAAGAGAAATTGATCTTATGATGTATGAAAGACAGAGATTGATCAAAGAAAGGTTAATAAAAAAAATATTATTAAGAGGTTGATAAATAATTAAAGAGTTTGATTGAAGAGAAGTTGGTAAAAAATTGATTAAATTGATCAAAGATAGTCTCTTTTTTAGGAATCCCTGGAACGTGGGAGTGGGAGGTCCAGATAATTTTATTAGATATTTTGATTATTTTATTATTTAGTTCATAATTTATCTTCAAAAATCTGTGGGAACCGAGAACTCTTTAGTTGCATCTATCAACAAATTAGGAATGATTGAAAGCGAAATTGGATCTTTTCTTACAAGATATTAAAATTTATTGCTTAATTTGACTTGATGAAGAGGTTGGTAATTCAATATTTTATTAATTTATTGACGTGGTTTTTTGATCTGCTCAGACGAACATTATCAAGATAATCAGGGACGTAACTCACTCATTACCCTCATTGATGGAACAATTTTCATCCTTGGATAAAGAGGAGGAGGAGGAGGAGGAGGAGGAGGAGAAGAAGAAGAAGAAACGGTTTAGTATAGTTTTACCAGAAATATTCTAGGGTGTATGTCCTTAAGAAGAAGAAGAAACGGTTTAGTATAGTTTTACCAGAAATATTCTAGGGTGTATGTCCTTCAACTCAAACGGTAAGCACGAATCAATAATGATGAAAATCCTGATTGAAAATTTAGACGGATGTAAAATGTTCCTACATAAATATACCTTCATACTATAGGTAGGTTTCCATCGAATGTTTTCATGTCCAAATTTTGAGGGCTCCACAAAAACACAGGAATTCATTGGGAGCACAATACAAATGACTCAAATGAGGGCAACATAATAAATAGTTACCTTTGTACGAGTAGGTACATAATAAATATGTATACCTACCTACCAGACCTACTGTATGTATGTACTGTATAAGTGCCTATAAGTATACCTATGTACCTACCTACAATATGTACAAACTGTTTACATATACCTATGTAATACCTACTATCTACAAAACCTATACAATACTGCTGGTAGTTCCCTGATAATAATTTATTGAAGTGGATGTGAAATGATGAAATATTTTCAACATGGAAATGGACAAGAGGGAGGCCTTTTCAACAGACATGAAAAAGAGGATGAGAGGGAAGAGTAAAAGAGGGAGAGAGGAGAAAGGAGAAGAGGAAGAGAGGGTGGGAGGGGAAAGAAAGGAGAAGAGAAAGAGAGGGTGGGAGGGGAGAGAAAGGAGAAGAGAAAGAGAGGGTGGAGGGAGGGAGGGCAGAGAGGTGAAAGGAAGGAGGGGAGGGGTCTATTTTTGGTTACAAAAAAGACTTTGTTTGTTAGTATAGTTCAGTGAACTGTACAACCTACTCAGGGAAAAAGCTCCTACGTTTGAGCCCGGCGAAAAGTCCTATTGGTGCATTTGAGCCCTGGATTCCAATTCTATGTATTGATCATTTTTTGTCAAATTTCATCAAAATTGTGCAAACCATTCGAGAGTCAGAGTGAAACAAACGAATTTAAACTAGAATTTCATCGGGCACATTAATGGTGTAGTGCAGTGGTTCTCAACCGGTGGTACGCGTACCACTGGTGGTACGCGGATACATTTTAGGTGGTACGCACTACGCGGTCATATATTAATAATAACAATAAAAAATGTTGAATGGTGGGGTTTTAAGACCATAATTAATCAAAATAATTGATAAGAAACTAAAAAAGATAGAGATTATCCATACTTATATGTAGGTAGGTAGGTACATAATTATGTATCACTCACATCCTTTCATCTTTCAAGAGGAGGTTTTGTATGAAATAAACAAAACATACCTACAATAGGTACCTACAAGTACAACATAAATACATAAAAGATTATAACTGGGTTGGAAGCACTACAACACGGGCTGTTGGCTTTCGAATGTTCCTTTGCTGGTTTGCTGGCTTCAAATGGCTTTCGAAAAATGTTCACAGTGTTTTTTTTTTTTCATGCCTGTTTTCCTCGCTGTTTTTTTTTTTTCTTTTTTTTTTCATGAGCATTTTGAAAAGGAGGAACGTGTGTTGAAATAAATCCGAGATGTAAGAGAAGATGAATATGTTCTTTCAGTGGTGTTTACCTACTTGTGAAATAATAGAGTACTCAGACAGCTTCAGAATATTCAGTTGCTGTGTACACACAGACATGGAAATACACAATACGAGTACCTAGGTATAGGTACCTGGGTGTTGGTAATATGGAGATACTGTAAAGCTTTCAATCGGCTGGAAGTCTAATAATATGGATATTATGTGTACCTACTACCTACCTCCAATACCTACAACTTACAAGATGAGAGATTATAATACCTAATAATAATAATAATAATGTTTAACGTTGATACTCAGGCTGATACATTAGGTATGTACTTACCTACATACATATTTGCCTACCTATCTATTGTATACTCGTACATGTGTACCTTCCTACATTCAAACCTACTTGACATACATATTTCACGTTAATGGAGGCGGAAGCATGAAAAGAACAGAGGAAACATTTATGATAGAGAGAGGGAGGGAGGGAGAGAGAGAGAGAGAGAGAGAAAGGGAGAGAGAAAAGGGAGAGAGAAAAGGGAGGGAGAGGAAGGAAGCAAAAAAAGAAGATACAATTCAGGATACTTGACTTTTTTTTACTTTTTACGTTTGAGCTTAAAATTCCCGTACTTAAAGTACCTACATATCTATCGTACGAATGATTTTCTGATGCTATACGAATTAGGTAGTAGGTACTCCATATGAAATAGGTAGGTATGGAGAGATAGGTACTTTCATGTCATTGGTCCAGAAACTGAAAGAAGGAAAACGGGTAGGTACTGAGCTACCCCGTCTGCCTAATTTGCACCTTTCTATTATCTTTTTACCTTAATTACCTGCAACACATAATAGCATTACCTTTTATTTTCTCTGTTCACAGGTACGTATCTACTGATGTTACCTTCTGTTAGCCTTAAAGAGAGAGAGAAAAGGGAGGGAGATGAAGGAAGCAAAAAGAGAAGATACAATTCAGGATACTTGGCTTTTTTTACTTTTTACATTTGAACTTTTGAGCTTGAAATTCCCGTACCTAAAGTACCTACCTATATATCTATCGTACGAATGATTTTCTGATGCTATACGAATTAAGCAGTAGGTACTCCATATGAAATAGGTATGGAGAGGTAGGTACTTTCATGTTACTGGTCCAGAAACTGAAAGAAGGAAAATGGGTAGGTACTTAGCTACCCCCGTCTCCCTATTTTGTACCTTCTATTAGTAACTTTTTACTTTAATTACCTGCAACACATAATAGCATTACCTTTTATTTTCTCTGTTCACAGGTACGTATCTACTGATGTTACCTTCTGTTAGCCTTAAAATTATAACATCTTGAAAGACTTAAAACAAAAGTAAGTGACTTTTTCTCTACGGCCGTTCCTAAAAGATAAGCAATAACCCAAGTACTTACTTACTTTGGTATTCGTACCTACTTACTACTTATTAGTAAATTATTAGTGCTGCCAGATCGACAGCAAGTAGATTTCTACATGCCATTTCGCTGGAGTTTTTCTCCTAAAACAGTGGACCTGCCTGACTGCCTTGCGGAACGTTCAATAGAAAATCTTCTAAAAGAATCCCAGAAGCAAAAGTACTCCACCTATATCTAGTGCCTAGCAATCTCTCTACTGATTACACTCATAGCTAATTCCATTAAATTTGATACGTTATCAAGCCTGACTTCAACTAATTATAAGATCTTGAAAGACAAAAGTAAGTAACTTTTTCTTTGCGGCCGCCAGCCGTTCCTACCAGATAAGAAATCAACTAAGGACATTCTTAGGTACTTTGGTATTCGTACCTAATTCTAATTACTACTTATTAGAGCTGCCAGATCAACAGTAAGTAGATTTCTACATGCCATTTTCGCTGAAGTTGTTCTCCTAAAACAGTGGACCTGCCTGACTACCTTGCGGAACCTTCAAAAGAAAATCTTCTTAAAGAATCCCAAAAGCAAAAGCACTTCACCTATATCTAGTGCCTAGCAATCTCTCTACTGATTACACTCATAGCTAATTCCATTAAATTTGATACGTTATCAAGCCTGACTTCATAATTAGGCACTCCTGTGTTAAACGCCTGCTGTATGTCTAATCTAATCTGTATGTCGAATGAAATTAAGTGTTCTATTAGGCATAAAAATATTACTCAAATGAGGAGCATGAATCTGAAAATAACTCACCATGCACGCACCAGGCTTCGAAAGATGTACAACATTAACATAACTTGAGAATATTTTATAACGCGGCTCGAACGAAGTAGACATTGGTGGAGACGCCAAATCACATTCGATATTCGATGCATTCCATACGGTAAGTTTGCTAGCAGCTAGAGCCTAAAATATCTTTTGAACCACAAAAGCTAAATTTAGTCTGGGAGGGGACTGCGAAAGAGAAAAGAGAATAGGAGAAGTGGAAAGAGAGAGAGAGAGAGACAGAGAGAGAGAGAAAGAGAGAGAGGGAGAGAGAAAGAGAGAGAGAAAGTGAGAGAGAGACAGACAGAGAGAGAGAGACACAGAGAGAGAGAGGGAAAGAGAGAGAGGGAAAGAGAGAGAGAGAGAGAGAGAAAGAGAGAGGGAAAGAGAGAGAGAGAGAGATTCACCTAGAGGAGAGGTGAAGAGGGAGAGACAAAAGGGTTCACAGAGAGAGAGAGGGAAAGATAGAGAGAGAGAGAGAGAAAGAGAGAGGGAAAGAGAGAGAGAGAGAGATTCACCTAGAGGAGAGGTGAAGAGGGAGAGACAAAAGGGTTGAGGGAATAGGGGAATACACAACGTTTGGAACATGGAGGGAGGGGGAGGTATACGTCCTATATTTACTACGGAAAGGGGAAGAGAGGAGGAAGATACCTAGAATATTAAGGGAGGGGAGAGAGTGAACCACATTTAGAGAAAGAAGAAGAGGGGAAGAAGAGGGGGTTATGTTCTATTTACTAAAGGAAGAGATGCTACCTCTATTTTGATTACTGACATGACATGACGGGTTTAATTAGACTTAATTAAATTTGGGTTAAGCCCCCCTCCCTCCTCCCTATTCTACCGTTCCTACATTAGTGCATTTACCTATTCCCTGTATCTGTCTATTGTTCCGATGTGTTCTTTTCCAGGCTGTTCACTTGACGTGATGTTCTCTTGACGAAATGTGGCTGTCCTGAACGAAATTACCTACAATATTATCGGAAAACTTTGAACTACATCTTTCCGACTCCCCATGACTTCACGTGACGTGACAGTAGTGTGTAGCGAGGCCCTCCCCCTTGGGTCTTAATTTTCTCCTTTACTGTAGGCCAGACTCCGAAAGTAGAAGAGTCGGATAACTCTTTAAAAAGAAAAAAATAATAATAATAAAAAATAGCATCAGCAGAATAGCTCTAATATCCGTTCGGAATCTTTGGAGAAGTCTTCTTCCAGTCAAAATAGAAGCAGCAAAATCTGCAAATTTACTGATAGAGGAGCTATACATACTATGGGAAACTTAGTACGCATAGTATAGGAAACATTTATAGTAGACAAAATATAGGGGCCTAGGGGGTTTATGTGTAAGCGGGTACCAACAGCGGTAGGAGGGCTTTTATGACTTGAAAAGCTTTCCCCCTAAAACCCTAAACCCGTACAATTCAATTTCGTTTTCCAGCACACATAATATGACATTGTTTCAATTTCCAACAGTGTTTTTCTCCTTCCTACTTCTTCTTCTTCTTCTTCTTCTTCTTCTCCTATTCTTCTTTTTTGCCTCTCCTCCTCCTGCCCTTTCTTCGTCTTCTTCTTTTACTTCTTCTTCGTCGTCTTCCTCTTCTTCTTTTCTGCCTCCTCCTCCTTCTTCGTCTTATTCTTCATCTTTCCCGACTTCTTCTCCTCCTCCCTTTTCTTCATCTCCTCCTCCTCCTCCTCCTTTTGTCAAAAAGATTGTTTTATCACGACGAAAGAAAGACGTCTGTCACATTTCTAGTTTATTTCGTTCCTGTTTTTCTTCTTCTTCTTCTTCTTCTTCTTCTTCTTCTCCTATTCTTATTTTTTGCCTCACCTCCTACTGCCCTTTCTTCGTCTTCTTCTTTTACTTCTTTTTCGTCGCCTTGCTCTTCACCTTCTTCTTATCTGCCTCCTCCTCCTCCTTTTCTTCCTCTTATTCCTCTTCTTCTTCGTCGCCTTCCTCTTCTTCTTTTCTGCCTCCTCCTTCTTCTTCGTCTTATTCTTCATCTTTCCCTACTTCTTCTCTTCCTCCTCCCTTTTCTTCTTCACCTCCTCTTCTTCCTCCTCCTCCTTTTGTCAAAAAGATTGTTTTATCACGACGAAAGAAAGACGTCTGTCACATTTCTAGTTTATTTCGTTCCTGTTTTGTCAAACTCGCATATCAAAACCCGAAAGAACATAAAAAAGCAATATAGTTTTCCATGTTTTCTTCTTCGTTTTTTACCACACAACTTCTCTTGTTCCTACTGTTATTGCGGGATCTCAATTTTGTGAGCTACCTACTTTTTATTTTTCTGTTTTTCTGTTGAATAAAACATGGAACAAGTGTGTTTTTGTTCGAGGAAACAGGATCTTTTATTTATGTGGGAGTGGAAATTCGGTGCTTTTCATTTCCTGATGCTTTTCAATCTTAGGACATACCTATCCTACTTGTTTTGGTGGTCTAGATTTATTAGTCGATTGAATTTATTTTACCGAATACCTACACTAGATATTTCTAAATGAGTATATAATTTCTGACTTTCTGGTCTTTTTAAATGCAAATGTGGAGGTACTTCAGGTAGTAATTGTGATATAGTCCTAAGCATATGATTAACGGAGGTCCTGAGTTTGATTTTCAGTTTTCTGCTTGAAATTTGGGACTTTACCTTCTCAGCATCAGGACAATCGGACAGCATGGTCGTTTGTCGTTTAAGCCGAAAAATTGTAAAGAGGAAAGTTCACTCTTCACCACTTCACAATTTCATTTCGAAGATCGTCTTAATCCACCTTTAGCTGCACTTGAAATCACCCCTGATGAAATTATCCCAACACAAAAGAAACCCAAGCACAAAGGTTAAGAATAAAATGGTGGTACAGGAAGAAGGTTATAAGATTTAAAATGCTGATGCTCGACCTTTGAGTTGGAAGACCAAGAAAGTTATTCTACATTATGTTAAAAATAAAAATAAAAAACAAGAAATTCTTATAGCAAAATTTCTTTCTGCGAGGTTTGATAGAGGGACCTGTAACAATAAAGGTCTTATCGAGGAGAGAAGGCAGGAAGGACATGAGAAAGCCAAGTTCGCTACGGGCGGGAATCGAACCCTAGACCTATCGCTTACAAGGCAGAGAGAAAGGAACTTTCATTTCAAAGTGAGAATAAGAAGAAGAAGGTTAAGAATAAAATGGTGGTACAGGAAGAAGGTTATAAGATTAAATTTAAAATGCTGATGCTCGACCTTTGAGTTGGAAGACCAAGAAAGTTATTCTACAATTTTATTATGTTAAAAATAAAAACAAGAAATTCTTGGTTTGATATAGAGGAAGGTCTTATCGAGGAGAGAAGGCAGGAAAGACATGAGAAAGCCAAGTTCGCTACGGGCGGGAATCGAACCCTAGACCTATCGCTTACAAGGCAGGAGCACTACTTTCCACCCTCACTAGGATGGCAAACTGGGAAATTTGTATGCCAAAATTTTAAATCTTACCTCCTATTCCCTTACAGCTTATAGGTAATTATGTTAAAAATAAAAAAACAAGAAATTCTTATAGCAAAATTTCTTTCCACGAGGTTTGATAGAGGGACCTGTAACAATAAAGGTCCTATCGAGGAGAGAAGGCAGGAAGGACATGAGAAAGCCAAGTTCGCTACGGGCGGGAATCGAACCCTAGACCTATCGCTTACAAGGCAGGAGCACTACTTTCCACCCTCACTAGAATGGCAAACTGGGAAATTTGTATGCCAAAATTTTAAATCTTACCTCCTATGCCCTTACAGCTTATAGGTACCTACCATCCTCTAATGCCGTCACTCAAGCTCATACAATCTGAAAGACTGATGCGGTGTCACAGATCTAGGTCTGCCAGACCGTCTTAACGTGTGTGGCGGAAGACGCTTTAGACCTATAGGTCTGAAATACCGCGCTTTGTCGGACGGTCTGAGCGTGAATGGCAGACATACCTGATACCTTACCTCTAACAGTTGTCGACAGTGAACAGTTCGTATGCTCTACAATTTCTCCTAATGTTTTATTTCCCTGCCCTTCCCATTTATTTTCTTGTTTACTCTGTGTTCGAGTTTATTTATTTATCTTATAGGTACCTACCATCCTCTAATGCCGTCACTCAAGCTCGTACAATCTGAAAGACTGATGCGGTGTCACAGACCTATGTAGGTCTGCCAGACCGTCTTAACGTGTGTGGCGGAAGACGCTTTAGACCTATATAGGTCTGAAATACCGCGCTTTGTCGGATGGTCTGAGCGTGAATGGCAGACATACCTGATACCTACCTCTAACAGTTGTCGACAGTGAACAGTCCGTATTATGCTCTACAATTTCTCCTAATGTTTTATTTCCCTGCCCTTCCCATTTATTTTCTTGTTTACTCTGTGTTCGAGTTTATTTATTTATGTTATACGTTATAGGTACCTACCATCCTCTAATGAGACTAATGCCGTCACTCAAGCTCATACAATCTGAAAGACTGATGCGGTGTCACAGACCTAGGTCTGCCAGACCGTCTTAACGTGTGTGGCGGAGGACGCTTTAGACCTATAGGTCTGAAATACCGCGCTTTGTCGGACAGTCTGAGCGTGAATGGCAGACATACCTGATACCTACCTCTAACAGTTGTCGACAGTGAACAGTCCGTATACTCTACGATTTCTCCTAATATTTTATTTCCTTACCCTTCCCATTTTTTTTCTTGTTTACTCTGTTCGAGTTTATTTATTTATGTTTTTATTTTTCCTTCGTTTTCTTTTGTTTGTTCTATTTTCCACACTTTCCTTCTTCCTCGTCTTCATTTATTTATGTTTTTATTTTTCCTTCGTTTTCTTTTGTTTGTTCTATTTTCCACACTTTTCTTCTTATTCTTTCTCTTGGGAGGGTTCTGTCTGTACATTATTGCATTATTCTCACATAAGTTTTCAATTTTCCTTACACAAGAATTCCAATTTACCAATGTACCTAATACGAAATAGCTATGTACCTGCAGTTTGACTGGTACCTAGCTATACCTTCAGGAGGGGGGGGGGAATCTCGGAGAACATTGAAAAACGTCGAAACCAGATAAAGGCACACTTCGAATCTTTAGATTTAGATGAAGCTGATTTTACAATGATTTACAAGACATCCCGTCTCGCTGTGGATGTCTCAAAAGAGTCAAAAGCTGTTCTTGTAATAAAGGTATTGTACAGTACTGACATGTGAGTTTAATACGAAAAATAGCTATGTACCTGCAGTTTGACTAACATAGGTACCTTCCTATACCTTCAGGAGGGGGGGGGGTGTAGGAGAAAATTGTCGAAATTTAACAAACAAAGGTGGACTTCTAATCATAATAGATGACGCTGATTTAACAATGATTTACAAGAAATCACGACTCGCTGTGTCTCAAAAGAGTCAAAAGCTGTTCTTTTATTATGGAATCCTTACATGTGAGTGTTTGGGAGAGAGAGAGAGAGAGAGAGAGAATTAAATTAAAACTGGATCATAATATACCCACCTACTAACTACGTATTTTTCAGAAATTAATAACAATAATATATCTCTTAAGAGAGAGAGAGAGAGAGAAAGAGAGAGGGAGGGAGAAAGAAAGAAAAGAGAGGGAGAAACAGAGATGAGAGAAGAGGAAGCTTAGCAGTGGCGTAGCGTGGTCTAAATTCAAGTGTAGGGCGTGTTGGGCTCATACACAGGTCTACCTACCCATCACAGTACCTACATGCCATTAATATTTATGGGCATTCGAGTGAACTTTTGAGTTGTATGGCCGCCATACACGCCATACATACACGCTACGCCACTGAAGCTTAGCCATTGTAGCACTTTGGTCGCCCAAGCAATAATTATGAAATTCACCCACAGGCCCACTTGATCCAATCGATGTCAGGAGTATATGCCTGACGGGGCCCATACGCCCGACGGGGCGACCAAAGTGGTAGGTAATAGAAAAAAAAAAAAAAATACAACAAATAAATTAGAAAAAAAAGGAGGAGAGGAAAACCCTGAAGTTGCAAAATGAAAGCTTAATACAAAATTATTCCAGAAGAGAGAAAGAGAGGGGAAAAGAAAGAGAGAGAGGGGGGAAAGAGAGAGAGAGAGAAATAAAGGGAGAGAGAGAGAGGGGGGGGAAGAGAGAGGGAGAAATAAAGGGAACACAGGGCCGAAGCACAGGAACGAAAAAAACTTTTGAGCTTAAGTGCTGTGACAGTTAAACTACTTATTGGAATCGATTTCAAAACTTGGCATAAGTTGATCCAAAGTTTAGACACCCCTGATCCTTTCGTGAATGAATGACAATATCCACCGCACATGCACACTTGAAATTCGAACCCCGCGTGTGACACATAAAATTCCTTATCTGGGACGTTTTATTTCTAAAAATTAAATAATAAAAATATTTTACGAGCTCGCTTTTACTGTCCCTTTCCTTCTCTGCCCACTTTGTGGGTTTCACATGTTTTTGTGGTCAGACACACAGAAACATAAAGAGGTAATAAAACGCCATTGTTCAGACTCTTGGAGGTGGAATTAAGGTCAGACTTGTTGTGATACCTGAGAATTAAACTGGAATAATAGCTGAGAATTAAACTGGAATAATACCTGAGAATTAAACTGGAATAATACCTGAGAATTAAACTGGAATAATAGCTGAGAATTAAACTGGAATAATACCTGAGAATTAAATTGGTATAATACCTGTGAGAATTAAATTGGAATAAAATACCTGAGAATTAAACTGGAATTAGACTAGGTACTGAAATAAGTAAATAAATCGGAGTATTGAAATATGCAAATTTCTGTGGATATCAAGCTGATAAAGTTACTGATCGTATGGGCTCATCTCATGTTCTTTAATACAAGAAATAGCTCAGCAGGTTTACAGGTTTGTAGGTAACAAACTGGAAATTATGCGAGCTAGAAGTACGTAGGTACATTATACATACCTACCTATTATATGTACCTATGTAATTTTGTGGGTCTCTACCAAAAAAGCCCATTTTTACATGGTTTTTACACAGGTGCAGTAAAGTCATCCTGAGACAACCTAATGAAAAACAATGAGCTCATCCATAAACATGAAGAAACATGAACATATAGAGTCCCCATGGAGATCTTTTGGAAAAATAATACATAGTACCTACCTCCCTACGAGGTTCCAGCTATACTACGAGGTTCTAGTTTTACATACTACGGGGTTCTAGCTATACATAGTACGGGGTGCTAGTGTGGTGATAATTTCAACTTGTGTGCCCCGTCAAGTCCCGTCACACTTTGTAATATATTCCCGGAATACGGGGTGTTTTGGAGTAAGTTTCCAGACCACCTACTTGTAAGTTGATGCGACTTTGGTACTCTGACACTAGGTAGACTTAACTGTAGTGTCCCCAGAAAGTTGCTCATTTGTGGAAGTTCTTTTTGTATGCTACCTAACCCTAATAGGTACTCTGAAGAAGCAGTGTAGTTGAGATGTATTGTCTGAGTACGGATAATAGTTGATAGGAAAGGTTGTTCCCTGAATATTTGGGAGACTTTCGGGAGTTTCAGTTTTCCTCAAATGTGGTTGCGGGTGAGATAAAAAAAGAAGACATTTCTGATGACTGTAACCTAAACTGATGTCATATTTTGGACTCGCTCTTAAACCACAAATTTCAATCGGAAAGAGCGAGGACGCATCTTAAGACTCAGAGAGACCCTCTATATTTTCCCAACCGCGTGACGGGAGCAGACAATATTTACGGTAAGGTACCTAAACCTGAGAGTAATAATTTTCCTAGAGCTCTCACACTTTTCTTTTTCCGAGGGATTTTCCTCAGTTTTAATTAAATTTAAGAGGGAATTATTACTACCCTGTCACGTCAGGAGGGAAAACCTAATTTTCTTTCCCTCCTCGCCCCCTCCACAGAGTGATGCGTTTGATGAGGGAATTAGTTTCTCGTAATTATTTTGGACTTTTTCTCTTCTGGTTTGGGAGGGATTTTTCTCCGGTTGAGGCTGAGATTTTCTCCCGGGGGGAGGGAGGATTTGTTTCATTTGAACAGTTACTAAAAGTCAGTGGATGAACAGTTAATAAAAGTCAGAGATGTTGAGATTTGGAAACACCAATCCACTAAATTAGTAGATAGTAGGTACTTACGTTGGTTTCCAGTTTAAGTTTAGATAATAGATATCCTTTCATACATCGAACTATCACGTGAAAGAGAGAGAGAGAGAGAGTGTGAAAGAGAGAGAGAGAAAGGAAGAGAAACAACGATGCGTCATACAAAATTAATCAAGGATTAGGCAAGCATTTTCCAAAGCGGGTAACAAAATTGCAAATAAATATAGGGGTAAAGGATACACAATGGGGGGTAAACGGGTACACATTGGGGTAAGGGGTACGAATTTGGGGTAAGAGGGTACAAAATGTGGGTAATGGAGGAGTGATGTTTGTTGGAATTTTCGAAGTCCCATTTAATCCCCATTTAGGACGGGGTGAGTATTACAAAGAGATCGAGCGTATTCAAATTTCGCTGATGTATTCAACATATGAACACAAAACAGCATTGCATTTTGGAATAAATAAGGGAGAAGGGGCATAGAATAGAATAGAAATTAGAATAGAGAGGGAGGGAGGGAGAGAGAGAGAGAGAAGAAGAAGAAGAAAATGAAAATAAAAAATAAATTGTTGCATGGAGAATATGAACGAAAAAAAAAAAAAAAAAAAAAACTACCTATCTTGATACATAAGAACACTTCTATAAATTTGTGCTTAATTTGGACACGAACCAACACCTATTATTCCCAAGAATCCCAATTCCACCCTAATACTTACCACTGAAGTTGATTAGGTCTAGGGGATAAAACTGCAAACTCCACTCAATCATCAAAGCATCACTCACAAACATCAGTTGTTGCTTGGAAAGGCGAACTTTTCCGAGCGCGGCCCAACATTTCCATATTTTGCTGAATAAATTATGGATGGGAAAAATATTGTTTGGTTTACCTACCCTATCATTCTTTTCTCCTCTGATTTACCTCCCTCCAAATCCCTCTCATCTCTCGCTCCTTCTTCCCTCTCCTTCCTTCTTCCCGTTTTCCACCTCTCTCCTTATTTCCCCTCCATCTCCTCAAGTTCGTCATAATATTTCCCTCATTAAAATTCTGAAAAGTTCTGGCTGAGCTTCGGGTAGGATGGAAAATTTGTTTATATCCAAAGTTCTAAGTTTTTCCTGATGTAGTTTAGCTTTTCCTTCGGTATTATAATAAGGATTGTTGCTCGTAGATTTTTTTTAGCCTGCTTAGTCCTTAATGGCTAGATCCTCTGAGTTGAGTATTTCAAGTCGCTTTTGGGGAATCGAACCAAAGATGATGAAAGAGTGGACATTTTTCCTGAAATTTGATCACTGAATTGACAAGCTCAAAGAAATAATGGTTGTAGATGCAGAGTAGGCACAACACGGACGGACGAAGTGCAAACTCTAAAGTTAAACGCTGATATTTGAGCACTGAATTGACAAGCTCAAAGAAATAATGGTTGTAGATGCAGAGTAGGCACAACACGGACGGACGAAGTGCAAACTCTAAAGTTAAAAGCTTCACACAAAGCCTACTTTGATCAATTGACTGTGGTATCTTACCACAATCAATCTTTCTTCTTCTTCTTCTTCTTCTTCTTCTTCTTCTTCTTCTTCTTCTTCTTCTTCTTCTTCTTCTTTTTTCAAAGCATGAGAAAAAGTGACACATCCACTAATACTCGTAACTCGTAACATACTTAATACCAATAACTTGGACGTGGAACCACTAGAAGAGGTATGACAATTTTCTAACACCCGTATTTGTCTATGATACATAGACACCTGTTAGGTACGTACCAAAAAAAAAAAATCTTTGGCTACTTACATCTTAGATGGCATAGCCGTAAGACCTGAAGAGTTCCGCTCCATAATTACATACTCAATATGCTTCTCAGAAAGTTCACCATCAGCCTTCAACATGGAAAGCTTTTCATTATACATTGAATTAAGTAGCTATAACGTACTTTGAGCTTTACAAAACGTTTGGAACAGCTGACATCTCATGTTCTTTAATACAAGAAATAGCTCAGCAGGTTTACTGCATGGTTTAAAGGTTTGTAGGTAACAAACTGGAAATTATGCGAGCTAGAAGTACGTAGGTACATTATACATACCTACCTATTATATGTACATACCTATGTAATTTTGTGGGTCTCTACCAAAAAAGCCCATTTTTACATGGTTTTTACACTGGTGCAGTAAATACATCACAAGGCAACCTAATGAAAAATAATGAGCTCATCCATAAACATAAAGAAACATGAACATAGAGTCCCCATGGAGATCTTTTGGAAAAATAATACATAGTACCTACCTCCCTACGAGGTTCCAGCTATACTACGAGGTTCTAGTTTCTATGTAATTTTGTGGGTCTCTACCAAAAAAGCCCATTTTTACATGGTTTTTACACAGGTGCAGTAAAGTCATCCTGAGACAACCTAATGAAAAACAATGAGCTCATCCATAAACATGAAGAAACATGAACATATAGAGTCCCCATGGAGATCTTTTGGAAAAATAATACATAGTACCTACCTCCCTACGAGGTTCCAGCTATACTACGAGGTTCTAGTTTTACATACTACGGGGTTCTAGCTATACATAGTACGGGGTGCTAGTGGTAATAATTTCAACTTGTGTGCCCCGTCAAGTCTCGTCACACTTTGTAATATATTCTCGGAATACGGGGTGTTTTCGAGTAAGTTTCCAGAGGACCTACTCGTAAGTTGATGCGACTTTGGTACTCTGACACTAGGTAGACTTAACTGTAGTGTCCCCAGAAAGTTGCTCATTTGTGGAAGTTTTTTTTGATAATTTCAACTTGTGTGCCCCGTCAAGTCCCGTCACACTTTGTAATATATTCCCGGAATACGGGGTGTTTTGGAGTAAGTTTCCAGAACACCTACTTGTAAGTTGATGCGACTTTGGTACTCTGACACCAGGTAGACTTAACTGTAGTGTCCCCAGAAAGTTGCTCATTTGTGGAAGTTCTTTTTGTATGCTACCTAACCCTAATAGGGTACTCTGACAAGACCCGTCACACTTTGTAATATATTCCCGGAATACGGGGTGTTTTGGAGTAAGTTTCCAGAGGACCTACTTGTAAGTTGATGCGACTTTGGTACTCTGACACTAGGTAGACTTAACTGTGTAGTGTCCCCAGAAAGTTGCTCATTTGTGGAAGTTCTTTTTGTATGCTACCTAACCCTAATAGGTACTCTGAAGAAGCAGTGTAGTTGAGATGTATTGTCTGAGTACGGATAATAGTTGATAGGAAAGGTTGTTCCCTGAATATTTGGGAGACTTTCGGGAGTTTCAGTTTTCCTCAAATGTGGTTGCGGGTGAGATAAAAAAAGAAGACATTTCTGATGACTGTAACCTAAACTGATGTCATACTTTGGACTCGCTTTTAAACCACAAATTTAAACCGCGAGGAGCCAGGACGAAATTCAAGATTCAGAGAGACCCTCTATATTTTCCCACAACCGCGTGACGGGAGCAGACAATATTTACGGTAAGGTACCTCTACCTAACTTGAGAGTAATAATTTTCCTAGAGCTCTCACACTTTTCTTTTTCCGAGGGATTTTCCTCAGTTTTAATTAAATTTAAGAGGGAATTATTACTACCCTGTCACGTCAGGAGGGAAAACCTAATTTTCTTTCCCTCCTCGCACCCTCCTGAGTGATGACTAGTGATGAGTTTGAGGGAATTAGTTTCTCGTAATTATTTTGGATTTTCTCTCCTGGTTTGGGAGGGATTTTTCTCCGGTTGAGGCTGAGATTTTCTCCCCAGGGAGGGGGGGGAGGGAGGATTTGTTTCATTTGAACAGTTACTAAAAGTCAGTGGATGAACAGTTATTAAAAGTCTGAGATGTTTACCTTTAAAAACACTAATCCACTAAAATGGTACTTCCGTAGGTGTGCAGTTTAGATACCCTTGCATACATCGAATTCTCAAATTATGTAGGTAGAATATTAACTACCTACCTACATTATTAGGTGTTTACTACTTTGTTTGAAACAAATAGGATAAAAAATTGAGACACGCCTGTCTAATGGAAATTTAGAGTGTGAATGAGAGAGCGAGAGAGAAAGAGTGTGAAAGAGAGAGAGAAGAGAGAGAGAAAGGAAGAGAAACAACGATGCGTCATACAGAATTAATCAAGGATTAGGCAAGCATTTTCCAAAGCGGGTACAAAATTGCAAATAAATAGGGGTAAAGGATACACATGGGGGGTAAACGGGTAAACATTGGGGTAAGGGGTACGAATTTGGGATAAGAGGGTACAAAATGTGGGTAATGGAGGAGTGATGTTTGTTGGAATTTTCGAAGTCCCATTTAATCCCCATTTAGGACGGGGTGAGTATTACAAAGAGATTGGGCGTATTCAAATTTCGCTGATGTATTCACCATATAAACACAAAACAGCATTACATTTTGGAATAAATAAGGGAGAAGGGGCATATTAGAATAGAATAGAAATTAGAATAGAGAGGGAGGGAGAGAGAGAGAGGGATAGAGGGAGAGAGAAAGAAAGAAGAAGAAGGAAGAAGGAGAAATGTGAAAAATAGAATGTTGCAAGCAAAATTTGGACATCAAACATATATTCAAATTATAGGTAACAATAAATTGATGTTAATCATTTAATTAAAAATAGTCACCGATATCTCAATCTTAATACATACATAATATAAGGACACATCTACATATAAATTTTATGTTCCACTTGGACTCGAACCAACAACCTCTTAATTCCAAGTCCACCCTGCTAACCACTATACCACCGATTTTAATTAGGGACTAGGGGGTAAAAACTTTGAACACCACTCAATCATCAAAGCATCACTACATATGAACACAAAACAGCATTGCATTTTGGAATAAATCGGGGAGAAGGGGCATAGAATAGAATAGAAATTAGAATAGAGGGGGAGGGAGAGAGAGAGAGAGAGAGAGAGAAAGAAGAAGAAGAAGAAGAAGAAGAAGAAGAAGAAGAAAAGTGAAAAATACAGTACCTATTGCAAGCAGAATTTGGACAAAAAATATTCAAATTAAGTAACAATAAATTGATGTTAATCATTTAATTAAAAATAGTCACCGATATCTTAATTTTATGTTTCACTTGGACTCGAACCAACAACCTCTTAATTCCAATTCCACCCTGCTAACCACTATACCACCGATTTTAATTAGGGACTAGGGGGTAAAAACTTTGAACACCACTCAATCATCAAAGCATCACTCACAAACAACATCCGTAAAGTTAAGTTGTAGCTGGAAAGGCGAACTTTTCCGAGTGAGGCCCAACATTTCCATATTTTGCTGAATAAATTATGGATGGGAAAAATATTGTTTGGTTTACCTACCCTATCATTCTTTTCTCCTCTGATTTAACTCCCTCCAAATCCCTCTCCATCTACTCTCGCTCCTTCTTCCCTCTCCTCTCTTCTCGTCCCGTTTCCACCTCTCTCCTTATTTCCCCTCCATCTCCTCAAGTTCGTCATAATATTTCCCTCATTAAAATTCTGAAAAGTTCTGGCTGAGCTTCGGGTAGGATGGAAAATTTGTTTATATCCAAAGTTCTAAGTTTCCTGATGTAATTTAGCTTTTCCTTCGGTATTGTTGCTCGTAGATTTTTTTTAGCCTGCTTTGTCCCTAGTGGCTAGATCCTCTGAGTTGAGTATTTCAAGTCGCTTTTGGGGAATCGAACCAAATACATCACATTTTATAGGTATTTCTATTGATTCAGCTTTCTTCCTTCTTTTGCTCTTATTTTTCCCTTCCTTTCTCTCTTCCTATTTCTTTCTCTTTAGTCTCTCTCTCTTACTCTCAATCCCTCTCCTTCTCTCTCCTACACTCAATCTGCGGCTCCCTATTATGAAAGTTCCATTTCGTCTTCTGATGATCTTCATTTCGACCATGATGTATCTGTTTTCTCATTGAACTTGGCGTTTTATTTGTTTTACTCGCCAGGTTTGTTTGGTCGTCATTATCTAAGTCGACGCAGCATCTTCTTTTCACATTTTGTGTTCCTATTTCACACTTGTCTGAGTCTTTCTCTTTCTTACATCCACTATTCTCCATTTCTCCTTCTCTCTTCTCTTCCCCAGCCCACATCTTCTTCTTCTTTCTTTCTTTCTTTCTTTCTTCTTCTTCTTCTTCTTTCTTCTTCTTTTTCTCCTCCTTCTCTCCATTCTTCTTCATATTAATGTCCCCTTTCCCTATACCTTTATTTCTCCTTCACTGCATTCCATTTTTGGTTGCATTTTGCTTCTGTCTCAGTTCATTCTACCTTTCTCTCTCTCTCTCTCTCTCTCTCTCTCTCTCTCTCTCTCTCTCTCTTTCTCTCTCTATCTTCTTGGCCTGGGCTTTCCATTTCAGTGAAGGTGAGTGAGGCAATAGGTCAGGAAGTTTGTTTTCAAGGATTCAACCTAGCTTTTAACTGCTAAAGTCTTTCCACAATGGGGGTTTTACCCTTCATCGGGCTATTCACATCAACCTAAGCCAGCCTGAGTGGGGTCGGAAAAAAAATCTAAATCTTGTGTTCTCTTGTAAAACCCATAAAAAAATTACAAAGAAGGTAGGTATTGGATAAGGATCCAATATCTTACCTAAGAGTAATGTGAAAATACATTCATGATAGTCAATTCGAAAAGGATAACAGTTGGTTTGGCGAACTATGTTTTAGGGAGGAAAAAGCTACGGGGTCTCTAAAGGCCTTTTTGGGTTGTTGAATAGTTATGGCCAAATTTCACCAACAAAACTGACAAGTCGTTCGTTGGAGAATTATGTGTGAAACAATAAACAAACAGAAAATGGTCCAGTTTAACTAATTCTATCTTCAGTATCGTATTTTTCCTTTTGAAAAATAAAGGCCTTAAAATTTTCATTTTAGGTGGCAGAGTTTTCTGACGTGAGTTCTTCCACCCAACCACTACGCCACTGGTAACACCGTCCTTCCCTCCCCTTCTCTACTTGAAATTTTCACATTCCCTCCCCCCAGCGAACTATGTTTTAGGGAGGGAAAAGCTACGGGGCCTCTAAAGGCCTTTTTGGGTTGTTGAATAGTTATGGCCAAATTTCACCAATAAAACTGACAAGTCGTTCGTTGGAGAATTATGGTGAAACAAAGAAAAAATGGTCCAGTTTAACTACCTAATTCTATCTTCAGTATCGTATTTTTCCTTTTGAAAAATAAAGGCCTTAAAATTTTCATTTTAGGTGGCAGAGTTCTCTGACGTGAGTTCTTCCACCCAACCACTACGCCACTGGTGACACCGCCCTTCCCTCCCCTTCTTCTCTTAACACCTCTCTCCACCCTCCCCCCTCCATTATAGAAAACGAAAGTAAGCACCTAAAGGGAAAATATATAATTAAAAAAAAAGTAAAAACGGAAGAGAAAGTAAGGAAAGAAAACAGAACGAAAGATGAAATAAAGAACGCAGTAGCGAAAGAGAAAAAAAAAGCTAATGAAAAGGTAGGTAGGCAAAAAGGAGATAAGGAAAGTTAAAGGTAAAGGAAGAAGATAAAAGAGAAAAACAAAGGCTGAGAAAAAGAATAGAAAAGTAGGAAAACAGCTGAAGGTGAAAGTTAGACACAGGAAGAGTGTTTTCAATTTGAGTCTAAAATGTTTCCAGGGACATCAGGAGATAAATTCTCACCTCACCCAACCCACAGGATATCTCTGACAGAAAATAGTCGCTTCTGAAACAAAACCGCCAATTAAATCCATTTTTTCAGAAGATTGATAGAGGGCACTGTAACTAGTAAGGTCTTATCGTCCCGAAAATGAAGAGAGAAGCAAGACAGAAGACAGGATAGGAGGAAACCAACCGTTCCGAGAACGAAACTTATCTGTTTATTTGCATTGTTTATATCAGTCAAATGCCATTTTTGTGAACGCCACCTATGGGAACATTTCACAACTAAAATTCTCTTTTTTTTAGGAGCTGTGGAAACAAGTTGATAAACGTTTTTGTTTCCACAGCGCCCAAGTGGAAAGCTAAAGGTAAAATTCAGTAAAGTTGCTGTAAACTTAGAAGTTATTGAAGCTTGAAAATGATTACTTCTTGAAGTTTCGAGGAGGAAGGGGGGGGGGAGAATTTGCATTGAAAGAAAATTGAAGAAATTTTTGGAAGAAGAAGAGAAGCGGGAGAAGAAGAAGGAGGAGGAAGAGGAGGAGGAGGAGGAGGAGGAGGAGAACTAACAGCTTTCACCTAGTGATATCTCAAGAATTTAAATTTTAAATCCTAAAGTAGGGATTTCCAACTAGTGGCCCTGGGATCACATGTGGCCCGCGAGCACTTTTACAACGGGTCTAGATAGCATCCATTCTCTTTCTGACAACAACACCGTTCCAAACTTTTTTAGTACAAAATGAATACCTAGTTCATCCCAACAGGAAATTAATCTAAAAATTGAATTTTCTTTCTTATTTTCAATATTTTTCTTTTTCCTGTGCTTAGTATACCTAGCTAATCAATCAATTTCATTATTAATTCGGCTCTGTTTGTTTTGTCAGAAAGAGAAATCCAACGAACAGTAATTTGAGACGAGAGAGAGAGAGAGAGAGAGGGAGAGGGAGAGAGAGAGAGAGAGGGAGAGAGAGAGAGAGGGAGAGAGAGAGGGAGAGAGAGAGAGCGAAGGACAAGAGGGAGAAAAGAATAGGGATAAAGAGACGGAGGAGTGAAAAATAATATTTATTTCAATTTGAAATAGAAATAAGATGCGAGAGAGAGAGAGAGAGAGAGAGAGCCTTCACTTGAGTGTGAATGAGAGAGAGAGAGATATGTGTCACTCCCAGGCATTTCAATTCACACCAGATAATAACTTTTTTCTCTCTCTCTTTCTCACTCCATTTAGGCATCTGCCTAAGTATTTACCCTCAGAGTTAGGTAGGATTTTTGCAAACACAACCTGTATGTGTATATAGGTATTAGGTACTTACCATAGAGTCAAATTTAGTGGATGTGCCAAATTCACGTTAGATAGATATAGAGGAAGCAGAATGATTTTATGTTATAGGTTAATGGTTGGAACCATAATTTGAAGTCTTTCTGATGATAAACAAAATTTCAGTCCAGAGTAGTCCAGACTTTCTCAATACTCTTAACAAATCAAATTGCCTAATCAAATCTGATGTGTAAACCTGCATCATAAGCCCTAAATAAGTTCATGATTTCAGAGATCCAGACCCAACCATTAGTGTGAATTATTTTGAAGATTATTGTTCAGCCCCATGTTACATGTGGAAGCACATAAATAATATACACGTGCCAGCAAGGACTAAGGAGTGTCTAGTGTCTATCTTCACTTCCAACTCCTTAATCCTGAGTCCTTAGCATCTTGATGCCTTCTGTTATCACACCATAGTACCATACGTAGAAGAGTTCTGATTTTCTGAAGTATCAGTTGTGTTGAATAGAATAGAACTAGTGGATTTGACCAACTTTGGTGGTGTAGTACGGTGAACTCTGGTGTCTCTGGTCCTAATGCTGTGATAGTGTGATATGCACAAAAGTTGAGAAAAGGCTCTGCTTCCTCTTTCTTAGCTCTATCCAATAACTTCAAACCAGCCAAAAATCTTTCTTTTGTCTTACCTATAGAAAGAAAGCTCTTTGGCAAGACTCTGTGCCCTAGTTAGGTACCTACTAGGTATAAGGATGTTGGTACGTATCCATGCCAGGGGGTAGACTTTATTTCATTGTTTCCAGACAGCGAAACGAAAAGCCATACTTTACCCATGTAAAAAAAAAAAAAAAAAAAAAAAAAAAAAAAATATCCTTATGTAGGTAAATTGCAAGCGTAAAATGAAAAACGGTAAAAACCTCAGAAAATCTGTCAGAGAGAGAAAAAAAAATCTGAGAATAATGATGGAAAAAAATCATTTGGATATACCTACTTTAAAATGGAAAATGCCATCCATAGAAAAGATATTAAAAAAAAATGCTCTTCGTCGGGAATCGAACCCGGAACCTCCTGAATGCAAGCTCACAGTGCATATTGTAACTCGGCCACAGATGTTATCCTCAATCCTTTCTCCCATATTTCTTACGTATCTCGGAAGGGGCGTTATTCCACTCCTTCTGGTAGGTACTAAATCAAACATCTCCGAATTCGGTGATAAACCTACTAAATTATCTCGGTGATACTAAATTAATCAATACTGAGCCTTGTTTAACTATCTATTTAACTGGCACTAAATCACTTGGTTCAATTTTTTTATAGTGTTAGATGATGTTCAGTTTTAGTTGAGGAATGTTCTAAACTGGGTTTCCTGTATCTTCCTCTACTGACTGGTAACACGAGTGATGTTCACGCCTCCAAGTTGCATTCTTGGTGATAAAAATCTGGTGTGAACATCACACGACTTTCCTCATCCTATTGAATGATGCTTATTTTGGGTGTTCTTGTTCTTATAGCCAAACTTTTACAATATCTCTAACCGTTTAGTCGGTATAGCAACCGCCAAAAAGCTGTCAAAATACCGCCAACCGCAGCACCTATTTTAACCAAACGTGTCGCATCCTTGTCACATTTGACATCTAAATACCAAATTTCAAGTCTCTAGCTCTTACCGTTCTCGAGATATTTTGTTTACAGACTCTGGGAGGGAGGGAGGATTTGTTTCGTTTGAACAGTTACTAAAAGTCGGTGGATGAACAGTTATTAAAAGTCAGAGATGTTGAGATTTGGAAACACCAATCCACTAAAATAGTAGGTACTTACGTTGGTGTCCAGTTTAGGTTTAGATAGTAGATACCCTTGCATACATCGAACTATTACGTGAAAAAGAGAGACACCCATATTTATGAACAAAATGCTGGCTCTTAAGTTCGTGCTAAGCATAGTCTCAAGGCATTTGATTGGTCAATTTTGACTTGCAAAGTTGGAAGAAGAGGCCCATTGTTGGCCCCGGGCCTGAATGGGCTGTAAGCGGCCCTGATTTCATTATTATATTAGAGGCAATAAAACCGGGGTATTACACTCCATTGTTTCAAAACAACGGAGATTATGCTGAGAACACACGCACCGAAGACAAAAATGTAACGCGTTAGCCCTCTGCTGACAGGCTGAGACTTTTAGTGGAAAAGATCTACTATGTACCTACAATATTGGTAGAGAATGTAGAGATCTATTTGAAGCAACAAGTGGCTTAATCCATTTTGGTAGGGCTTTAACTTTTAACATCCCTGCATAACTGCTGAGGTTCTTAGTGACTTGGGTTTACCCTTCATTTATACTTCCCATTTTCTTCTTTCCTCTACTTATTTTGTTATTCATATTGTTATTTATATTATTATTATTTTTTTTTTTACTTTTACTTTTGTTTTGTTATTCTTCTAGTGTCTATAATGTAATAGGGTGTTGCCATTATACTTTGTCAATTACCTGTATTGTATGCACTTTAAAATAAATAAGTTCAAATTCAAATTTGGCGAGGTGGAGACAAGCAGACAAGCTACCCTCCTCCTCCCATTAACCTCAACTAGCCTGAATGGGGCGGTGATTTAATCATGATCGGTATTATTATATCACGGCCGGAATAAACATCTGAGGTCCATCATACACCATTCAGGCCGTCAGACAGGCCTGACCAGTGACGTCCAGACCTCTTCCAGCAACCGTAATGTGTGTGGCGTTTCTGGAATAGTGCGAATGAAACCAGATAGCAGGTAAAACCCTGGAGTTTCGCCCAAAATTGATCACGAAGGTAGGTGCCTACGCCAGCCAAAGGGTTAGCCACACAAAAAAGCAAGGATTGAAATTTCCTGTAGAGCACTGGAAAGAAAGAAATTATATTTGGAACTATGTAGTACAGATCTTCTGGAAGAACCAAGTGGCTTAATCCATTTTGGTAAGGGTTTAACTTTAAACTTCCCTGCATGCTGAGGTTCTTAGTGATGGGGGTTTACCCTCTATTTCGCCCGGTGGAGACAAGCAGACGAGCTACCCTCCTCCTCCCATTAACCTCAACTAGCCTGAATGGGGCGGTGATTTAATCATGATCGGTAATATTATATCACGGCCGGAATAAACATCTGAGGTCCATCATACACCGCACACACGTTCAGGTCGTCAGACAGGCCTGACCAGTGAAGTCCAGACCTCTTCCAGCAACCGTAATGTGTGTGGCGTTTCCGGAATAGTGGGAAGGAAACCAGACAGCAGGTAAACCCTGAAGTTTCGCTTGAAAATGGTTATGAAGGTGCCTACGCCAGCCAAAGGGTTAGCCACACAAAAAAGCAAGGATTGAAATTTCCTGTAGAGCACTGGAAAGAAAGAAATTATATTAAGATACCATGGTATCTTAAGGCTAAATAATTGAGAAATCACATTGATTACTATTACTATACCTTCCATCAAATGGAAAACAGAAGAATTTTATTAATATGGTTGATTAATGATTGGGTATTTAAATTTTAAATTAAATTAATGCTATGTTTTCACCCACCTAATAGGTACCTACACATAAATCACTTAGGTTGGTAGGTACCACAGAACCTGCTGCTGCTGTAGCAAAAAAATAAATGTTGCAATTTAATGTTGCTAGATTTTGGTCTAGCGTCTCTTGGGGTGCGGCACCTGTTGTTGATTTATCCGCATTTCCACATCCACACATCCACCACGTACAGAACCTATATACGTTTTAAACAGTCCTAAGTGTGGATGCAATAAAAACTGCATTTGAAAATCTGAATCACAACATGTTAGATAATAGGGGAAATATAATTTTTATGACATTTCCAGTCGGGTTTTATTAACAGGTCAAATATTCGGGTCATATTGGTCGTAAAATGTCGCGTTCTTAACCCTTATTAGTTATTAGGTCCGGAAATTTACGTCCCAAAATTTTTATTTACTGAAATTAAAATCAAACTAAAAATCAATCACTCAAATGGTTAAAAATATTCATTAAATACAGTAATAAATTCTCATTTTCCCGAAATCTTTTTACACTGGTAATGCCTCCACTGATGGTGGCTACTCGATTATTGTAGCTACTCAATTATCCTCACGGAGCTAAATGTAGGGAGGTATTAAGCTGTGTCCACACATGAGTCGACCTCATCGATCGTCAAGGTGAAGAGGTGGATCGATGTTCTTGAGTCGGTCGGTCAACGGTCGATCGGCAAGGTCGACTATGTGTGGACAGAGCTTTATGTACCTCGAAATCCAAACACAGGGCCGAAGCACAGGAACGAAAAAAACTTTTGAGCTTAAGTGCTGTGACAGTTAAACTACTTATTGGAATCGATTTCAAAACTTGGCATAAGTTGATCCAAAGTTTAGACACCCCTGATCCTTTCGTGAATGAATGACAATATCCACCGCACATGCACACTTGAAATTCGAACCCCGCGTGTGACACATAAAATTCCTTATCTGGGACGTTTTATTTCTAAAAATTAAATAATAAAAATATTTTACGAGCTCGCTTTTACTGTCCCTTTCCTTCTCTGCCCACTTTGTGGGTTTCACATGTTTTTGTGGTCAGACACACAGAAACATAAAGAGGTAATAAAACGCCATTGTTCAGACTCTTGGAGGTGGAATTAAGGTCAGACTTGTTGTGATACCTGAGAATTAAACTGGAATAATAGCTGAGATACGCATAGGTGTAGGTATGGCTTCTAAAAAATATGTACCTAAAAGGAACCAAGGCTTTTTTTAATGGAAAATTGATTGTTTGTGAGCTTCCCTCCCCCTTTTTCCGAAAAGTAAAAGCTATTGTCGATTTGATTGAGTATATAAATTGATGCTTTCGAAAGGTTTTTGAACTTTCTGACGGCTTATTCAAGGGGCTTCCTCAATAGGGAACAATATTCAGGTAAAAGAGGAAGAGGGAAATGTACTACCTGTGATGTTTTTGTAAATGCAATCAAAATCCTTCCATCTGTCTGTCAAACCGTCAAAATAGGTACAAGGGTATATGTTTTCCGACCATTTCATAAAATATTGGACATAGTTTTACTTTGTTTGATATTCTGATAGGATATCCGTCATTGATGTCTGGTGAAATTACTTTTGCATTTTCGACTTTTTAATTTGTTGCTTCCCGAGCAATGAAAAGTAAGAGAGAGAGAGAGAGAGAGAGAGAGAGAGGGAGAGAGAGAGAAATAGAGGGACAAGGGGAAAGAGAAAGAGTTTCAAAGCAACATTTGAAGAGGTCAAATCGAAACACGAAAATATCATAACAAGTACAGAATTCACTTCAAAAATGAAGTCCCAAAAGCCAAAGAAGTCGACGGAAGCAAAAAAAAAAAAGAAGAAGAGGGGAAAAAGAATGAGAAATGGGAAAAGGGACGAACGAAAAGGAAGAGAAAGAGCCTCGTGAAACAAAAGTGAAGAGAAAAATTAATGTGTCACTTACACAACTGTTTTCCAGAGGGAAGGAGAGGGAGGGGAAATCCTTTTCCTCTGTTTCGGAAAGGATAAAACAGTAGGAAATACTTCGTGCTGAATTTGGAGAAAGGATTAGTAGGCTAGGAGGAGAAGAAGGAGGAGGAGGAGGAGAGGGAGAGGAGAAACAAGAGAAGAAGAAAGAAGCGGGAAAGGAAGAAGAGGAAGGAACGGATGGGAAAGATTGGAGGAGGAAGAAGAGGACTTTTACAAATTTACTAACAAACAGAGATCTCAAGGCCAGCCTAGTTAGCTTGGTTGGTAGTGCGTCTGCCTTGTAAGCGCTAGGCCGCGGGTTCGATTCCCGCCCGGGGCGGATTTTAGTGGGTGAGATAAAAAAAAGAAGACATTTCTGATGACTGTAACCTAAACTGATGTCATATTTTGGACTCGCTCTTAAACCACAAATTTCAATCGGAAAGAGCGAGGACGCATCTTAAGACTCAGAGAGACCCTCTATATTTTCCCAACCGCGTGACGGGAGCAGACAATATTTACGGTAAGGTACCTAAACCTGAGAGTAATAATTTTCCTAGAGCTCTCACACTTTTCTTTTTCCGAGGGATTTTCCTCAGTTTTAATTAAATTTAAGAGGGAATTATTAGCTGAGACTTCTTGTGGAAAATATCTATGTACTATGTAAGTATGTACTTACAATTAGTACCTAGAGATCTATTTGAAGCAACAAGTGGCTTAATCCATTTTGGTAGGGCTTTAACTTTTAACATCCCAGCATAACTGCCAAGGTTCTTAGTGACTTGGGTTTACCCTCTATTTCGCCCGGTGGAGACAAGCAGACGAGCTACCCTCCTCCTCCCATAACCTCAACTAGCCTGAATGGGGCGGGGATTTAATCATGATCGGTATTATTATATCACGGCCGGAATAAAAATCAGAGGTCCATCATACACAGTTCAGGCCGTCAGACAGGCCTGACCAGTGAAGTCCAGGCCTCTTCCAGCAACCGTAATGTCTGTGGCGTTTCTGGAATAATGGAAATGAAACCAGATAGCAGGTAAAACCCTGGAGTTTCGCCCAAAATTGATCACGAAGGTGCCTACGCCAGCCAAAGGGTTAGCCACACAAAAAAGCAAGGATTGAAATTTCCTGTAGAGCACTGGAAAGAAAGAAATTATATTTTTATGAGCTCCGAGGTTTTTATTATATTGTGCTCAGAAAATAAGTTTTATGTGTTTTCTCTCGTATGCATTTCTGAATGAACTTGTAGGCCTTGTAGCTCATTAAAATTGAAGCAATGAATTGGAGTCATAAGTGTACATAATATAAGAGGAATAAAATTGAGAAGAGGGTTTTAGTGAGAGTGAGTTTCACAGGGATTGGAATTTCATACCTCGGCTAGGATTGAACCCACGCCGTTCTGTTTACGAGATAAGTGCCTTGACCACTACACCTTGTTCTGTGACTCTGGGCTATTACACTAGACAAAATCCCATGTATGAAAACTCCAGGATTTTGCGTGCTAGGTACATGGTTTCCAGAACTTCTACTTTTCACTACAATCACTCCAGGACTCCAGAGTTTTACCACCTGTCTGGTTTCCTTCCCATTACTCCAGAAACTCCAGATCCCCACATTTCAGATTGGAATTTCATACCTCGGCTAGGATTGAACCCACACCGTTCTGTTTACGAGACAAGTGCCTTGACCACTACACCTTGTTCTGTGACTCTGGGCTATTACACTAGACAAAATCCCATGTATGGAAACTCCAGGATTTTGCCTGCTACATGGTTTCCAGAACTTCTACTCTTCACTACAATCACTCCAGGACTCCAGAGTTTTACCACCTGTCTGGTTTCCTTCCCATTACTCCAGAAACTCCAGATCTCCACATTTCTCTCGCCCCTCCAGAACTCCCGACACAAGATAAGAAATCGTTACTTACGGCTGACTGAAATTCCATTGTATTTCCCCAACGCCCAAAAGTTTCCATTATTCATTTGAGCGAATCATTCTTTCCTGTGTGAACTAAAAATGAAATTTTAATAAATAGAGGAGAGGAAGCAAAAGGTGGTCCCCTGATTTTCCAACACAATGCTTCATCTTGACTTTCTAATTTTTGGGTATCAAGAGTTGTAGCTTGGAGAGTTTCAACTACATTGACCAAGGCACGGGTTCCATTTCATGAGAAAGTGCGCTGTATTATTACCTAGGTTTTATCTGAGTTATTTTTCAAGCTCGGGAGCCAAACTAAAACCTAATCAATGATTAGCCAACTTCGTCAATGATTATCCCTTGTTCTCTGTAGTTAATCGTTAATTTCACTAATCAATAATTAACTTGAAGTGTCATTCCGGCCCTTATTCGTAAATGTTATCAACGAATTTTTCACAAATTTACTTGACGCCATAGGAGACAAAACTAGAAAGAACACTGAACAACAAGAAGTAAGAAGTTTCATAGCAAAATAAGGGTAGGTGCATACAGCAGCAATTACAGCATAGAGTATGTTTCGGTACTAACTTCATGTTTCTTTACAATAATACTACTTTTACAATAATACTACTTTCAGATAGTAGATTCTGTACCTTATATTTATGTACATAAGTATCACTTTTAATGTAGGTACTATGTATTTATGTACATATTACTTTTAATGTACTTCGTATTTATGTACTGCTTTTACTGTACTTGTATTTCACAATACAAGATCGCATTAGGAACAGCAATACGACTCCATTGCTCCATTCGGGTTTTTGAGAAGCGAAAACCCCATTGTCAAGATAGATGGGAAACTTTAGGTAGTGTTTAATAATTTCAACTTGTGTGCCCCGTCAAGTCCCGTCAAACTTTGTAATATATTCCCGGAATACGGGGTGTTTTGGAGTAAGTTTCCAGACCACCTACTTGTAAGTTGATGCGACTTTGGTACTCTGACACTAGGTAGACTTAACTGTAGTGTCCCCAGAAAGTTGCTCATTTGTGGAAGTTCTTTTTGTATGCTACCTAACCCTAATAGGTACTCTGAAGAA
>NW_007378849.1:0-2091 GCF_000475195.1 Diaphorina citri
TAAGGAAAAGAAAGAAAATAAGATGAAACCAGACGAGTAGGGAATGAAAATCGTGTATGAAGAAAAGAAAACAGTCCCGCTATAAACAAATAAACATACAGTGGTGTAGAATGTTATGGAAAATTGGATTTAGACAAAATTCGAATTCGAACTCCTCAAATTGAAAGGTTTATGCTAAAAACTAAATTTTGAAACGTTCAACCCTACAGGGCGTAAGAAAAGCATGTCCCAATATAGGGATTTGAAAATGTTTAGAAGAAGAAAGAAAAACTTCAAAAGTAGGTAAGTGATACAACTCTTCTATTATTTTTGCGACTACGTATTTTGAAGGACATACTAAAAACCATGATGACATTTGGGGACAAAAAAAGACCCTGGTGCTATAGAAATACTCGTAGATGATGGTGTTGGAGTTGATGATATTGCTAAACGTTTCCGCTGAATAATGCTAAGTACCTAAAGCTGCAAGGAACATGGAGTGTCGTCCCGGCAGTTTAGTATAGCGAATAAAGAAAGCTATTTTCATTGCAAACAAGAAAGGAGGAGGAAGAGGAGAAGGAATAGGGGAAGAGGAGGACGAGGAGACTGAAGAGGAGGGAGATAAGGCGGAGAATAGAGAGAGAAAGAGGAGGAGAAGAGAGAGAAGGAATAGGGGAAGAGGATACTGAAGAGGAGGGAGATAAGGCCTCTTCTCCGAGAGAGGAGAAGGATATAAGGAGGAGGAAACTCAGGAGACGAAAGAGGGGGCAGGAGGACAAGGAGATCGAAGAGGAGAAGAAGAAGAGGGAGAAGGATTAGGGGAATAGGAGGAAAAAGAGGAGAAAAATACTGAAGAAGAGGAAGATAAGGCGGAGGGGAAGGAAGAGGCATTGAGCGTGAAATGAAGATATTTTACTTTCTGACGCGGCGTCAGCAGTTTTGCACCGTCACTGTCGACGGCTTATTAAGATATGACGGGGGGAGGAGGAGGAGGAGGAGGAGGAGGAGGGGGAGGAGCAGGGCAGTGGGCTGCGGTTAGTTATCGTTTTCAGGAGGACGAGAAGGGTTTAATGTAAATATTGAAACCCGAAGGTGGCTGTGAGGTCGGATATTATGCTGCTTTAAAAGAGAAGACGCTTATTTCTTGTTAAGGAAAAGAAAGAAAATAAGATGAAACCAGACGAGTAGGGAATGAAAATCGTGTATGAAGAAAAGAAAACAGTCCCGCTATAAACAAATAAACATACAGTGGTGTAGAATGTTATGGAAAATTGGATTTAGACAAAATTCGAATTCGAACTCCCTCCATTGAAAGGTTCATGCTAAAAACTAAATTTTGAAACGTTCAACCCTACAGGGCGTAAGAAAAGCATGTCCCAACATAGGGATTTGAAAATGTTTAGAAGAAGAAAGAAAAACTTCAAAAGTAGGTAAGTGATACAACTCTTCTATTATTTTTACGACTACGTATTTTGAAGGATATACTGAAAATCATGATGACACTTGGGGACAAAAAAAGACCCTGGTCCTGGTGCTATAGAAATACTCGTAGATGATAGTGTTGGAGTTGATGATATTGCTAAACGTTTCCGCTGAATAATGCTAAGTACCTAAAGCTGCAAGGAACATGGAGTGATTGGAGTGTCGTCCCGGCAGTTTAGTATAGCGAATAAAGAAAGCTATTTTCATTACAAACAAGAAAGGAGGAGGAAGAGGAGAAGGAATAGGGGAAGAGGAGGACGAGGAGACTGAAGAGGAGGGAGATAAGGCCTCTTCTCCGAGAGAGGAGAAGGATATAAGGAGGAGGAAACTCAGGAGACGAAAGGGGGAGAAGGAATAGGGGGCAGGAGGACAAGGAGATCGAAGAGGAGAAGAAGAGAGAGAAGGATTAGGGGAATAGGAGGAAAAAGAGGAGAAAAATACTGAAGAAGAGTAAGATAAGGCGGAGAATAGGGAAAGAAGGAGGAGGAAGAGGCATTGAGCGTGAAATGAAGATATTTTACTTTCTGACGCGGCGTCAGCAGTTTTGCACCGTCACTGTCGACGGCTTATTAAGATATGACGGGGGGAGGAGGAGGAGGAGGAGGAGGAGGAGGGGGAGGAGCAGGGCAG
>NW_007378849.1:2264-25596 GCF_000475195.1 Diaphorina citri
AGGAGAGATAAAAAAAAAAAAAAAAAAAAAAAAAAAAAAAAAACAGGTAAAATTTCAAACGACTTTTCCTGTTATCAAATCAATATTTTGACATCACATGAAAACGATGTCGAAAAACGGAACAATAAATTTGAGCAACGAAGGGTTAAGTACTCGTAAGCAAAATGTTAATTAACTTGGAGAGAACATCAAGTGAAACCGAAAACGACTTTCTTTGTACTCTAATTTTGAAAAACCCTGAAAACTGATGTTACAATGGACCTTGTGATACCTACAAAGAATATTTTAATGGGTACATTAGTGCGATGAGGAGAAGAGGGGGAGGAGAAAGCAATTAGCTACCTGTTCATTACTCGATATTTTCAACGATGTTTTTTGTACTCTCTTTTAGATTTTGCTAAGAAAATATAATTCCTGAAAATGCATCAATGTGGAAATGCATGTTCCTATATTTTGCTAAGAAAATATAATTCCTGAAAATCGGTACATGTTCCTAAGTTTAGACATCATTAAAAAACCCGACTGTAACGAAATTCAGGAAACATCACAAACGTTTTATTAGGTTCATTAGAGGACGTATACTTACCACACTATTTAAGAAGTTACCGTCTAGTCAAACTTAGATGGCCTTTAATGTAAAATTAAGAGAAAATTTCGTTCTAAATTATAACCTAACTTAATAATTAAATTATTTCAAACATAACTTAATTGAAATTATTTCAAACATATTCGGGATTCGGGGTTTCAAGGTGTTAATATTAAACATTTCTTCATTGTTTTTCTCGTTTCAAACGTGCCCGTACTCGCAAATGTAAACATTTTCTAAAGACTGAGCATTTGTACACACATCTCACATCTACATCTGTAAGAAGTATTCCTAAGTTAATTAACGTATGCATAAGCTATTTATGAAATTCACAACCTTGTGTACTCCAGAAACTCTCTCTAATTCTTTAGAGTTTAGAGCACAAGGAGAGCTTAGCTGAAGTAGGTGCTTACCTACATTTAGTTTCTACATGAGCAAAGTTTCGAGAAGTGAACACATTACATAATGGATGTAAAGAAAAGTTCATCCGGTGCTGAAATATTCACAATTGTGCCACTTGGATCTCGATCGTATGTGGAACACAAAAGCTGTGTGTTCGTTCGATTAGTTGAAAATTACCAAGATAAACAAAACACTTTTTGGTATACGATCGAAAGGAGTGAGGTCTAAGTTTCTTATACAGTTTTGTATCTACATAACAGGGTCATACCCAGGATTTAGCGAGGGGGGGGGGGAAAATGTCCTAATAACTTGTAAAAGATGTGTGTCCCTTCACCCTTTCATATGTGTTTGACAATTTGCTCAAAACCTTTGAAGAAATGTCAAGCGTGCCGGGAGGCGCGTGAACGCCAAGAGTTCGAAGCGAAAACCGGCCTATATTAACGCGAAACAGAATTTTATCGTTTTTCGGCCTACATTATAAAAAGTTCAGAAGCTCGGCTGAAACAGTTGGAAACCCCTGGCTACAAGGAAAACGATATACCTCAGTAGGTGTTCCTTTTATCCGCCACAACTGACATCATAATCATTTATTCATAAGCTTAATGGTCGTCAGGAGTTTTCATTTAGCACACAAGCGAAAACTGTCTGAATAACTTTGAGTTTCTAGGTGCAGCTTTGCACTGGCATAATTTCTGGGAAGCTTGGGGCTATGAGCTACCAGGTACTTTAATATGAACGGTTTGGCTCGGCATTAAGTAAAGCTGTTAAACTTTCTTGACTTGGCGGGGTGGAGAGCTACCGTGCTCCGAGCAGACAGACGAACCAGACTTTAGCCTTGATAATATACCAGGTAACTCACATAAAAATAGAATGATGTGGAATGCTTGTCTTATACCCACCCCCTGAGCACCTTTCCCCTAGATACCTGGGATTTGAAAATTTCAATTTGTTTTTCAGCAATTTCGCTGCGAGCTAATTTTATTTCATTAGGGGAAAAAGTAGAGGTAACGTCATGATTGTTATTTTGCATCTAATTATGACTTTCCGTGCTCTGCTTGTTTTTGATGGTCTTTTTTTCCGTTTTTTTTTTTTTTTTTTTTTTTTTTTTTTTTTTTTTTTTTTTTAATTTTTTTTTTAAGAGTGTTATTTTTATGACTAGGTAATTGTTTTCTATCGCTTTGTGGGAAAACAGTACAAATAATAGGTACTACCTACCGATTTATGTACAATAGAGATTTTTTTAATGAGTTTACTACTCTACTGCGAAGGATTTTTGTGACAGGGTTTTGGACTCCATTCGGCGGCAAGCTACCGGACTACTCACATTAATCCCACCCACCCTGAGTAGACCGGGAAAAGTCAGCTGCACGTGATTGCCCAGATGCTAAACCAACGTCCTCGATTAACTTGACAGAGTGTACCACAAATTTGAAAAACAGGTCCCATTTTTCGAGAATCTTCTTCTGCGCCTTGATAGAGGCCGTTGCAATCTCCTAATGTGGCCAGATGTCTCCCCTACGTTCTTGGCCTCCCAGTGTTTTATTTATTTTATTTTTTCTCTCAAATTTGAATAATTAGTTTTTAACAAGTACTTAATTAAAATGTAAATTGTCTTGTCTGTCTGTATTTTCCGTATACAACATTCGTTATCTCAATTCTCTCTCTCCTATCTCTCTCTCTCTTTCCCTCTCTTTATATTTTCTTTTATTCGTCTCACCGAATTTAGTTAGTAGCAGTAGTCCATTGTCAGTAGTGGTGACTTCATATTATTGTTAATGAATTCATGTTAAACAATACATTTATTACTTAGGTATTTGCTTCACATTTGTGAGTTTTGCGTGGTTTTACCCTTCAGAAACCATGTCAAGAGGGTGGAAAGTAAAATGGAAGAAAATTGATCGATGTAATAACAGAGTAAAACCTTAAGAACAGTAATGATGACCCCCAATATTCGGAAAAGATTGTACTAAAAGGAAAATAAGATGGAAGAAAAAAAAAAAAGAAGAAGAAGAAGTACCTAGACAATAAAGTAAAACACAAGCAGACAACTCTCCTGTTTTTAAATCGGCAAGGAAAAACATACGAACAAACATAAACAATATAAACATATAGGTTCCACTTTTACTGGTTACAAACAATAAATTGCCGAGTAAGAAACATACCAAATAAAATTCCAAAGACCAAATGTTACACTCTACCTACATTGATTTAAGTTTTTCCAAAAAATTTCTAATCCACTGAGAGTGGTTTTCACCTCGAGAGAAAGAGAAGAGCTGTAAACTACTTGTGAAAAGCTATCGTCAGTTAATTATGCAGTAGAATTGGGTATCCAAGCGAAGAGATATAAATTGAAAACTTTCTAACTGCCGAAAAAAAAGAGAGGAAACGGAAAAACAAATGTTTTCTAAGTTTATTCCCGAGGAAAAAGTAGAGCTGTGAAAGGCCTTTGAATCCTTCCATGAATACATATGTATAACGAAAAGAAAAACATATGTATTCCTGGCAGTACTTATTGTCTTACGTGGATCCTCTCAGAATTCCAAAAACTCGTGAAAGATGTCATTGATATCCTAACTATCCTAAGTGGCTTGGTTCTTCATATCTTCATAGTCAATACCTGATAATTAATTCCAACTTTTAACGTTCCTTTTTTTATTATATTTTTTTTTTTTTTACTTATTTATTATTATTATATTTCATTATTATTATTATTATTATTATTATTATTATTATTATTATTATTATTATTATTATTATTATTATTATTATTATTATTATTATTATTATTATTATTATTATTATTATTATTATTATTATTATTATTATTATTATTATTATTATTATTATTATTATTATTATTATTATTATTATTATTATTATTATTATTATTATTATTATTATTATTATTATTATTATTATTATTATTATTATTATTATTATTATTATTATTATTATTATTATTATTATTATTATTATTATTATTATTATTATTATTATTATTATTATTATTATTATTATTATTTTAATCTGGGTTAGTAGGTACCCACCTATAAAGGTCATTTTCAATGGTCCCTTCAATATTTTTTCCATCAGCAAAACAAATGATAACTAATCTCGCAACTTATCATTCTTCTAAGACTGAAAGGCTCTTGCTACAGAAAAACGAACAAGAGACAAGATGTTTCGCATTTCACAACCATGTGAGAATGTCGAAGCAGAAGGGATAAAGCTTTCTATGGAAAAGTTCAAGGGGGAGAAAAAACTAACAACCAAGTTCACAGAAGATTCTCAAAAGTTTGTTAATTTTTTACCAAGTCGTTACAGGGACAGTGTGGAATTGTGTCGTGTGAAAGTTCTACAGAGAACGACTTTTACCTCTGAAAGTGAATGAGAATAAAGGTTCCGGCAGAATCTCTTGTTTACCATACCTAACTCTGAATCTGGTTCGTCAAATTATCAATAGAACTGAAAAGTACCACAATGGGTACTTACATATTATATAGGAACAAAAGGAAGATGTTTTTATAGTTACGTTAAAATAAACCATTCTCATTATTAACTCTTACAAACAAGATAAGAATAACCATGACAATCGCTAACATTCGGAACAGACAAGCAATTAAAGAAGTAGAACCCTTTGCCATAGTTGTCCATCTAATACGCGGTTCTGCATATATTGCATAATGAATTAGTGACTATGCCATGTTTGATTTGGTTGAGAATGAGATACGGATATGGTGGGTTCGACTCTAAATCGCATTCCATGAAACCATGGCCTAGAATCTAAAGAGACTTTGATCCACACACCGGTCGTTAATCGATGTCGACCGAATCGTCCACACTGCCTCGATAAAATAGTTTCTCCTCGTCGATCGACGGCAAGTCGACTATGTTTGGATGGACGCACCTTTAGACGAAAATGTGATGGAGGGAGAAAGTGAAGAGAAGAAGAAAAACTTACCGAAAGGGAAAAAAGAAAGAAATGTACGAGAAGTAATAAGAAGAGGAGAGATTGTAAGAGAGCCTATAGCTAGTGAAATGGAAATAAGAATTTTAGAAAAGTTGGAAGGAAGTGAAGTAAAGGAAGAGAAGAATGCAGGAGGAGGGGAAGGAGGAGGAACTATTTATTTTTCTTTTATTTACATTTTAAAGAAGTTTTTAGAGAGACAAGATGCACTGTGGACAGATGGGAGGGGAATAGATATAGATAGAGTCGACGAGTAATTTTCACCTTTTTATCCTGAGTCTGAGGGAGTAAGCACACGGGGGCCCTTAATCTAGAAGCATTTCATTACAAATATGAGTACCGTACATCAAACATGGCAAAGCCCGGGGCGGATTTCATCCAAAACAAGAAGGTTTGTTCTCGGAACGGCTGGCTGGCTTTCAGGAAAAGGAAAAAATGAAATAAATAACAGAACAGGAAAATTCCAAGCTGTTTGAAAGTTACAAGGGGTTCGCTAGGTCTTCCGAGCCACAGGCTGTGTATCTTTTACGAAACAATAACGACCCGTGTGCGACCTGCCTTGAGATTTTTAAGGAAGCAGAAACTTAAAAACCTTCAGTCGGTGGGAAGAAGAAAAGAGTAAGAAAGGTTAAGTGGAAATGAAGGAAAACAAGGCCGACCCATTTTCATTCCGTAAATGAAGAAAAATATGAGATGTTTTCCCAAGAGCACTTTTCTTTCGTAATATCAAAGGTCGTGAAAGGGTTAAGATGGAAAATAGCTCTCGTGGAATTCAAAATTCAACCCTTCTGGAGAAAAAAATAATCCTGAAGTGGTTATACAGGTTATCTGTGGGAAGAAGAACGGTTCCTTTGAAAGGAGAATTGCAGGAAATTCAGTCTCAAATCGAAGTCCACACGATGTAAGGTGTGCCAAAGCGTCAGGCTCATGAAAACTGCAAGCGATTAACTGGTGCTAATATACGTACACAATACATCGCCATCAAATTCTTTTCCCGAACGTTTTTAAGAACATTACCGACAGGGTTTTTGCTCTCCCCTTCTTCGTAATCTTCGTACAGTTACAGTAGGGAAAACTATTGTTTTTTTGTTGCTCAAGAAAGCTGCAAGTGCATACGATCTGATGTCCGTTTACTCCCCGACTATCAACGAAACTCTCCTCAGTTCCAGGTGGAGAGTAGAGAAAACCATTAAAAGAACATTTTATAGAAATTATAAAATTTTACTACCTCGCCTCGACCTTTTTCTCCCTTTCTTTTTATTTCAAGATGTGATGCCATTAAAGCTAGTGGGGCACGTACAAAGTCTGTCCGTATGGAATAAATAGTAGGTATCCAGAGTCCAACAAGAGGGAGTGATTCCCAATGGGTAAAGACTGCAGTTTTGTAGAAAATGTCCTAATAACTTGTAAAAGATGTGTGTCCCTTCACCCTTTCATATGTGTTTGACAATTTGCTCAAAACCTTTGAAGAAATGTCAAGCGTGCCGGGAGGCGCGTGAACGCCAAGAGTTCGAAGTGAAAACCGGCCTATATTAACGCGAAACATAGTTTCATGGTTTTTCGGCCTACATTATAAAAAGTTCAGAAGCTCGGCTGAAACAGTTGGAAACCCCTGGCTACAAGGAAAACGATATACCTCAGTACGTTATAGGAATCATTGGTTAAATTCTGAATGTGTAGATGAAAGATTACTGGTGGATTTCACCAATGACTTAATGAGAGATTTCACTCATGGGAGAATTTTGAATGATCCAAAAAAGAGTTTTTAAAAACTCCTCCTTTTAGGATGATTGCAAAAACCTTTTTTGATCATTAAAAAAAAAAAAGTTTCAGTCGACACGACGTCTATGTTTGGACACACCTTTAGATCCACTGGGAAACTGGGTGCTTTCAACGTGCTATCGCCGCTGGCTTAGAAGGCAGAGAGACAGGAACATAGAGAAATAGAAGGGAGTGAGAAGAGACGGCGAGAGACACAGGAAGTGGGGGTAGACAAACTACATCGCCTCAGAAGGGAGAGAGGATTTGCCGGGGAAACGTTTTGTTTTCGTGCATCAAAGTTTTTCCACCCGACCCAGAAATCCGCCCCGCACAACGCCAGCCATACCGTGACGCTTAGTCAAAAGCATTTTCTTCGTTTCGAAATTTTAGCCGAGGGAGAATTTCATTAAGACTGAAAAACTTTTCCCATACACTGCACACTGCGAAATGGTGGTTCAGAAAACGCCATGAACGATGGAAGTTTTTTTTTCTGTTTTCAAGAGATTTGATAAAGGGAACCTGAAAGAGATTATAATATCTGAAGTTTGAAGTCATCGATATTATAGCTTCAAGAGCAATACAAGTCAAAAGCATTTTCTTCGTTTCGAAATTTTAGCCGAAGGAGAATTTCATTAAGACTGAAAAACTTTTCCCATACACTGCACACTGCGAAATGGTGGTTCAGAAAACGCCATGAACGATGAAAGTTTTTTTTTCTTCTTTTTTCAAGAGATTTGATAAAGGGAACCTGAAAGAGATTATAATATCTGAAGTTTGAAGTCATCGATATTATAGCTTCAAGAGCAATACATAAATAAAAATCTAGCACGCGAAAATTATTTTTGAAGTCGGAAATTTTGAGCAAAAAAAAAAAAACCGGGGGAAAAAAGAAAGAACAGAGAATTTGCACAAAAAGTTGATTTTTTTTCTTCATTTTTTGAGGGAAAAAATGGAAAAGAAAATGATACAAGATTGTAAAATATTATCCTCCGAATCTAGGGCAGATAAGATATAGATAACAAGATAAGCAAGTATAGAGGGATGCAAAGCAGGGATGTCATATTGTCATTCATATCTACATAAATATTACATTTTCAGAGAGAAAAAATTAGACGAGAAAAAGAACAAAAAGTTGGAGACAAATTTCGTCTCTGTCTTTTTCATCATCAATATTCTTGCGATCAGAAAAGTCAGGGACGACTGTATCAAGGGGGCAATAATAAGAGCGACACGTGGCATGAGAAAAATTTCACCTGCGGCGCAACTGCTGGCCTTCAAAGTGGAACACCCAATAATGGGACCCTGAGGGAATGAACCGCCCGTGTTAAGACTACCCACGGACGTTCCTGAATATTTCACGCGTTCCGCGGAGAAGCAAAAATTCCTAACCGTTAAGCTGTGTCCACACAGTCAACGGCCGTCGATCGATGTCGACTGAAACCGTCCACATTGCCTCGACAACATAGATTCACCTCGTCGTTTGCCACAGGAACAGCAAGTAAAGCCAGCCCTGGAGTTCTGATTAGTTCCGTGTCTGTCTGTATTTTCCGTATACAACATTCGTTATCTCAATTCTCTCTCTCCTATCTCTCTCTCTTTCCCTCTCTTTATATTTTTTTTTATCCGTCTCACCGAATTTAGTTAGTAGCAGTAGTCCATTGTCAGTAGTGGTGACTTCATATTATTGTTAATGAATTCATGTTAAACAATACATTTATTACTTAGGTATTTGCTTCACATTTGTGAGTTTTGCGTGGTTTTACCCTTCAGAAACCATGTCAAGAGGGTGGAAAGTAAAATGGAAGATAATTGATCGATGTAATAGTAATAACAGAGTAAAACCTTAAGATTAAGAACAGTAATGATGACCTCCAATATTCGGAAAAGATTGTACTAAAAGGAAAATAAGATGGAAGAAAAAAAAAGAAGAAGTACCTAGACAATAAAGTAAAACACAACTCTCCTGTTTTTAAATCGGGAAGGAAAACCATACGAACAAACATAAACATAATTATAGGTTCCACTTTTACTGGTTACAAACAATAAATTGCCGAGTAAGAAACATACCTAAATAAAATTCCAAAGACCAAATGTTACACTCTACCTACATTGATTTAAGTTTTTCCAAAAATTTTCTAATCCACTGAGAGTGGTTTTCACCTCGAGAGAAAGAGAAGAGCTGTAAACTACTTGTGAAAAGCTATCGTCAGTTAATTATGCAGTAGAATTGGGTATCCAAGCGAAGAGATATAAATTGAAAACTTTCTAACTGCCGAAAAAAAAGAGAGGAAACGGAAAAACAAATGTTTTCTAAGTTTATTCCCGAGGAAAAAGTAGAGCTGTGAAAGGCCTTTGAATCCTTCCATGAATACATATGTATAACGAAAAGAAAAACATATGTATTCCTGGCAGTACTTATTGTCTTACGTGGATCCTCTCAGAATTCCAAAAACTCGTGAAAGATGTCATTGATATCCTAACTATCCTAAGTGGCTTGGTTCTTCATATCTTCATAGTCAATACCTGATAATTAATTCCAACTTTTAACGTTCCTTTTTTTATTATATTTTTTTTTTTTTTACTTATTTATTATTATTATATTTCATTATTATTATTATTATTATTATTATTATTCCGCGGAGAAGCAAAAATTCCTAACCGTTAAGCTGTGTCCACACAGTCAACGGCCGTCGATTGATGTCGACTGAAACCGTCCACATCCACATTGCCTCGACAACATAGATTCACCTCGTCGTTTGCCACAGGAACAGCAAGTAAAGCCAGCCCTGGAGTTCTGATTAGTTCCGTATTTATTTTGGTTCCCAAAAATAGAACGAGAACAATCGAGAGACTTTTTCATTGAGCTTATTATGCAAACACTGCACAAAACTTTGTTTACAAGGGTTCCCAAAAATAGAACGAGAACAATCGAGAGACTTTTTCATTGAGCTTATTATGCAAACACTGCACAAAACTTTGTTTACAAGATTCCCTAATGATTCACAACGAGATGGAAGAAGTGGAATCTTTCTCTTCCAGAATAAGATAATTCTGACAGCGATACGTATTCGAAGAAGTCAAACTAACAAGAATAATAATGATTTGGATCATGAAAGTTGTCATGATATTCATGCTAATTTTTTGTGACGAACAGGGAGAAAGTGTGAGAGGAAAAGGAGGAAAGAGGGTGAAAGAGGAAGAGAGATATGAGAAAAATCAACAAAGAGATGGAGGTTAAAGGGAGGAAGAAAAGGAGGAGAAGAAGGTGGGAGGGAGAGGAAGAGAGAAGAAGGAGGAAAGGAAGAAAGAAGGGGCGAGATAAAGAGAAGTATAGAGGCAACAAGAAGAAGAAGAAGAAGAAGAAGAAAAAAAAAAAAAAAAAAAAAAAAAAAAAGGAAAAAAAAAAAGGACGAACAGGGAGAAAGTGTGAGAGGAAAAGGAGAAAAGAGGGTGAGAGATGAAGAGAGGTATGAGAAAAATCAACAAAAGAGATGGAGGGAAAATGAGAGGAAGAAAGAGAAAAAGAGAAGTATGTGGGAGGAAGAGAGAGAAAGTGAGAAGGAATATAAGAGGAGGGAGGGAGGGAGGGAGAGGAACTTTTCGATAATTTGATGGAACTCAAAGTGAAGTTTGGGTACTCTCTGTGTCGGAAAACTTTCAACAGAGAAGAATACATGAAAATGAGAGGAAGAAAGAGAAAAAGAGAAGTATGTGGGAGGAAGAGAAAGAAAGTGAGAAGGAATATAAGAGGAGGGAGGGAGAGGAACTTTTCGATAATTTGATGGAACTCAAAGTGAAGTTTGGGTACTCTCTGTGTCGGAAAACTTTCAACAGAGAAACCTATACTCCCTTCTTGTTAGAGGGGAGAATTCTATTCTTTATGTGAGAACGAAAAAGAGGAGGAGACACAAGAAAAAGGATGGGAAGAGAACAAGAGAGGGAGAGAAAGAGGATGTGGAGAAAAAGGTAAAGGAAGGAAAACAAGAGAGGGTGAGAGGAAGCTAGAAAGGAAAACAGGCCTAGAGAGAGAGAGGGGGGAGGTTTTTCCTTTGATGTTTTCCTGATAGCATGATGTGTGCTGAGAAGTTGAAAAGTTAAAGTTATACGTAGGTATCCAAAGTTTGAAGTTATATGTTCCAGAAAAATGTTTCTATACGAGTAAGCTGTAGCATTTTCTTAGAAGGCATCATAGGCATAGGTGAGTTGTCAGATAACATGAAAATCCAGAGTTAAGCCTAACATTGTAAATTTTGTAATACAGTAGAACCTCGATTATATCAACTGATTGGGACCGAGGGTAGTTGATAAAATCGAGGTTCTGTATAAAAGTTGATGTAATCGAAATTCCGTATAAAACAATGAAAATAGGGCCAAATTTAGTGGTACAAAAGAACAAAATAGGGAAGAAATACCCTTATATATTTAAATTAAATAAAACAAACTAAGAAACAAACAAAAAAACACATTTTCGATATTATTTTCTTCGTCAATAGTCTCAATATTTGAACACTTTCGATGATCTCTTCCTCTGATCGAATAGGATTTCCTTGAAGATTAGGGAAAAACCCCGATTTTTGGAGTTGATATATAGAGAGTTGATATAATCGAGGATCTACTGTACCTATAATGCATATCTGTTATATGTAAAATAGGTACATACCTATCTACTTATCACGAAAATTTACTGGGTCACAGAGGTATAAGAAGTACTTTGTAGGCAAACCTAAGCGCAAGTAACTTTGCTCTTTACAATTATTTGCACTTTACACAAGCACCATTTAAAGTACAGACATGGCATATTCCCACACGGCTCATTTCCGAATATAAAACATACCTACTACCAGGCTACTAAGTATAACGTATAAGTCGTATAACATACCTGCTAGGATACTACCTACTGATCAAAGACAGCATCATCGAAGACTCGAGATAACTTTCTGAAGCTCCAACCAACAGCAGTGTAGGGAAATTCACCTACTTTATCTAAAGCACCTTAATTTTTGGGGTCGATAATTTTCGGATTTTCAAAATGTGAAGATCGAAAAAAGTACCTAACCTGATTTTTGAGCACACCCTGTATTCAAGACATGAAAATAATGATACTTGGCAACACAAAGTGCAAGCTTTGAAGCGGCAACTTTTTAGGTACTTGATGTATGAAAGTCGAACTTTCTGAGTTTTCAAATTGAACATGAACTTTCAAGTTTTGAAAACTAGCAGATACAGAAGTTAGAAACCGATCATACATATTATTCCGATAGCGCAGATGCCATAATTGCCACATATAGAGAAGGGATTACAGCTTACAATGAGATTATTAGACATACTTATTACAAACTCGTAGGTACATGGAGCAAATATGGCGTAGATATAAAAACAGGCAAATAGCTTATAGGGACAAATATAGGTACTCGTACTGTACATAACTATGTGTAATAAATAGGTATCTATTATAGGTTCAGGGGCAAAGAGCCCCTTTTACCATTAGGAGAAATAAACTCTTATTTTATCATTAGAAAACAAACAATAGAAAACAAAGTTTAAGGAGACCACCAAGAGCTAGGAAATAGACATTCAGAACCAGGGCCATATTTAGCCCCCCCGAGCTCCATTTTTCTCCAGACTTCTCCTAATTTAGACTAAATGAAATGTCACAGGAATATTATTTTGTTGTTTTTCATTACAAGAGAATAGAGAGAAGATGGGGAAAAGAGACAGAACAAACAGCCTAGCTACTACCATGTTAAGCTCTCTCTCTCTCTCTCTCTCTCTCTCTCTCTCTCTCTCTCCCTACATTCGAGCTTCATTTTTCTCCTGTACTGTATCCTGGATACGGCCCTGATTCAGACTAAATGAAATGTCACAGGAATATTATTTTGTTGTTTTTCATTGCAAGAGAATAGAGGGAAGATGGGGAAGAGAGACAGAACAAACAGCCTAGCTATACTACCACCATGTTAAGCTCTCTCTCTCTCTCTCTTCCCTCTCTCTCTCTCTCTCTCTTCCCTCTCTCTCTCTCTCTCTTCTCCCTCTCTCTTTTCTCTCTCTGCAGACATCACAGACAGAGCAACAACAAAAACAAACCGCAATTAAATTTCATGTTTTACGTTTATATTTACTTAGACATTTTTTTCCACTAGAACTAGGTAGAAAGTTAATAAAATAAAATAAAAAACATTGTCCCTTGACATGTAGGACAGTTTTCGATTAAAAAACTTCGACTGTAAAGCCACAGGATTTGATCCCGGTTCAATTCCCGGAAAAAATGTTTTATTCCCGTCATGGCATAGTGAAGTACACATATGTTTATCATACAACCCAATAGTGATACTAAACGAAGTTCAATTGCGTCAAGCATAAATTCTTGTGACAAATGTCGTTTCCCGCTTAATACACTACACTAAATTTTATGACTTGACTTTGACTCGATCCACCAACCTCTAGATCCAGTGTCCGCGATAACCACTACTACAATGATACTAAAGGCATATACTTTAACTTTAAGGGTATGAACACACAGTAGTCACACCAACCGCTGGAAAATAGGAAAGCCGGAAACATTTTTTCCCTCCGAAGCAGAGACAAATATCCCCACAATAACCACATCCTTATTTGAGCGCGGAAACATTTTGTTTTCACTTTCATTTTACATATGTACAAACCTTCTTCCGTCTTTCCTGCTTTTTAGTGGCTTATACATAATATGACCTAATACTCGTATGTGTATCCGGTCTTTTAGATAGGTACCTACAAAATGATATTCCGAAAAAGTAATCTCTTCACTTTGTCTATGTGTAAAAATCTGGTGTGAACATCACACGACTTTCCGTATCCTATTGAATGATGCTTATTTTTATGTTCTATAGTAACTTTTACAATATCTCTAACCGTTTAGTCAGTATAGCTGAAAACCGCCAGGACACATCCACGAACTCTGGCGTATTTTCAATTTTCATTTCCAAAACAATGTCCCTGATCTGAAGAGAGAACATATCCCCTAATTTTCAACTAACTTGTCAGAAAATCCACTACATGGGACTATGAAAAAGTAAAGGAGCTCTCTGATATCATGCCTCTGACATTTTGATACCAAAATGTATATCTACCACCTATAAACAGTATGACGGTATGTACATATCTTCACAATATAGGTATTAGGTATATTCCTGGTAGTGCTGAGAGCTTATTTACTATTTATAGTGTACTTTTCAGCTGTCTAGTCAAATATCCTTGTTCAAATAGAGGATTTCACCCTTGTATTCATGATAGTGCTGAGAGCTTATTTACTATTTATAGTGTACTTTTCAGCTGTCTAGTCAAATATCCTTGTTCAAATAGAGGATTTCACCCTTGTAGCTCGAGTATTTTAGCATTTAAACCGTATATTTACCTACAATATTATAGTACTAGTAACACTACCGTATACTAAAGCAGTGTTTCTTAATTGGTGTTCCGCGGAACCTAGGGGTTCCGCGAGCTGACGGCAAGGGTTCCGCGAGATATTTTGGAAAAATAACACCAGATATTTGCACTCCTCGTGTCTGAATTTCAAGAATATTCATTGGAGAGGAAACATGCGAATATTATGTATTCATACATACTGTTTATTATTGGTAAATCAGTTTTTGAGCTCTCCTGAAAAATTGTGCTCGAGTGACTTGTGAGGTTTTGAAAAGTACCTCCTCAGGTTTAAATGGGAAAATGGGAAAAGGTGGTATACAAAATATCTCAAGAACGGTTTGTCCTAGAGCGATGAAATTTGGTATGCAATACCGGTATGGTCCAAGTACGCGACTGTAACAATTTGGTAAAAATCGGACAGTCACTCATCCAGATATCAACCAAAGTCAATGTTGCTTCAAACTTCGGTAAAATAGATTATAAGTTGTACCTTTAATGGGATTGGAACTAATAGGCCAGGAATTTCTCACTGAAAAATGGGAGTACTATATCATTGATCCATTCTCATAATAGTACAATAATATGTATTAAAATAAACTGTTATAATTATTAGGTACTGAGTTTATTATTATGCAAGTATAGTACGAGTATGAGTATTATACTGTTACTGGGTAGGGTATAGTATAGGCACTTGGGTTTATAGGTACTAATTGCAGGAAGGTACTTTAGATAAAATAGATTATAAGTTGTACCTTTAATGGGATTGGAACTAATAGGCCGGGAATTTTTCACTGAAAAAAAATGGGAGTACTATATCATTGATCCATTCTCATAATAGTACAATAATATGTATTAAAATAAACTGTTATAATTATTAGGTACTGATAAATTACCCTTAAGTATAATAAAGCCTTCTGTTAAAGAGAGAAACATTTTTGGCGTATAATATTTTACTCTCTGTGCAATTTACAATATTTCTGTGTAATTTCGATTTCCAGAGCAGTTCCGTTTTACCTCCGGTATAAATGTTGCAAGAAAACCACAGAGTTGTGATGAAATTATGGAATTATGAATCCAGTTTATTTTTGCTAACTACCTTATCTTTATGGGGTGAAGAAATCTTTATGATAGTCATTCTGTGTCTATGTGGGGTAGGATCTCTTTTGCGTTTTATTATTATTTAAACTTCAAATTTTAATTTTGATTATGTGGGAATCTATTTCATTAAAATAGAAAAAATCTATTTACTAATAATTACTTAATTAGGTATTCAACCTTTTAACAACATGGAACTAGACTCCTCTCTTTAACCTCTTTCTCTCCCTCCCTCTCTCAATGCCCCCCCCCCATCTCTCCGGGCGGGAATCGAACCCGCGACCTAGCGATTGAAAGGCAGACGTACTAACCTTTCAGCCAACTAGGCTGCTGGCTGTATTTTTATATTTTTATAATAAGGGGGGTGGGGGTGCAATCTTGAAAGTTCAGGGTTCCGCAAAGATGTTCACCTTTTGAAAAGGGTTCCGTGGGCCAAACTAATTAAGAAACACTGTACTAAAGTAACACCAGATATTTGCAGAATTTGCACTCCTCGTGTCTGAATTTCAAGAATATTCATTGGAGAGGAAACATGCGAATATTATGTATTCATACATACTGTTTATTATTATGCAAGTATAGTACGAGTATGAGTATTATACTGTTACTGGGTAGGGTATAGTATAGGCACTTGGGTTTATAGGTACTAATTGCAGGAAGGTACTTTAGATAAAATAGATTATAAGTTGTACCTTTAATGGGATTGGAACTAATAGGCCGGGAATTTTTCACTGAAAAAAAATGGGAGTACTATATCATTGATCCATTCTCATAATAGTACAATAATATGTATTAAAATAAACTGTTATAATTATTAGGTACTGATAAATTACCCTTAAGTATAATAAAGCCTTCTGTTAAAGAGAGAAACATTTTTAGCGTATAATATTTTACTCTCTGTGCAATTTACAATATTTCTGTGTAATTTCGTTTTCCACAGCAGTTCCGTTTTACCTCCGGTATAAATGTTTGCAAGAAAACCACAGAGTTGTGATGAAATTATGGAATTATGAATTCAGTTTATTTTTGCTAACTACCTTATCTTTATGGGGTGAAGAAATCTTTATGATAGTCATTCTGTGTGTAAGTGGGGTAGGTGCTCTTTTGTGTTTTATTATTATTTAAACTTCAAATTTTAATTTTGATTATGTGGGAATCTATTTCATTAAGATAGAAAAAAGATAGAAAAAATCTATTTACTAATATTTACCTAATTAGGTATTCAACCTTTTTAACAACATGGAACTAGACTACTCTCTTTAACCTCTTTCTCTCCCTCCCTCTCTCAATGCCCCCCCCCCCCCCCCCATCCTTCCATTATAACGAAATAGCGACCGAGTTTCCTGGTAGTACAAAGTATTAGGAACTTATTGTTTTACGTGGATCCTCCAAGAATGCTAAATACTCGTGAAAGATGTCATTATTGATAACACAAGTGGTTTGGTTCTTCATAGTCAATACCTACCTGATAATTCCAATTTTTGGCGTTCCTTTTTTTTTTTTTTTTTAATTGAGTTAGTGTAAATGTCATTTTATTGGTCTCTTCGATATATTTCCATCATCAAAACAAATGGTAAATAATCTCGCAACTTATCATTATTCTCCGACTGAAAGGCTCTTGCTACAGAAAAACGAACAAGAGACAAGATGTTTCGCATTTCACAACCATGCGAGAATGTCGAAGCAGAAGGGATAAAGCTTTCTATGGAAAAGTTCAAGGGAGAAAAAAACTAACAACCAAGTTCACAGAAGATTCTCAAAAGTTTGTTAATTTTTTACCAAGTCGTTACAGGGACAGTGTGGAATTGTGTCGTGTGAAAGTTCTACAGAGAACGACTTTTACCTCTGAAAGTGAATGAGAATAAAGGTTCCGGCAGAATCTCTTGTTTACCATACCTAACTCTGAATCTGGTTCATCAAATTATCAATAGAACTGAAAAGTACCACAATGGGTACTTTATAGGAACAAAAGGAAGATGTTTTTATAGTTACGTTAAAATAAACCATTCTCATTATTAACTGTTACAAACAAGATAAGAATAACCATGACAATCGCTAACATTCGGAACAGACAAGCAATTAAAGAAGTAGAACCCTTTGCCATAGTTGTGAAGGAGGAATAAAATTGGGAGATCGAACAGTTGAATGGAACTATACATGGGTAAACTTTGAATATACAATGCATGTGATATATTCCTGAACCACCCCGTCCATACATCGTGTTCTATACGTATATTTTACTTTAACTATATTGTGCAGTGATGAAGTGAAGAACATAAAAAAAGAACTTTAACTCTTTAGGAATTTTATTACCAGTTTGTTCAGTTTCTTAAGAAAAACACTAAAGTGGTACAAGTCGAACATTTACATCTCCAATCTCTTAAATGATACAAGAACCTCCAGAAAGATTTACATTGAATCTTAAAATATGTTTGTATAAATAGCAACCCCTGCTCCTACATTTAGGGGTCACCGTCTCTGGGCCAGGGTCGAATCCAGGATTTTGTCGAGGGGGAGGGGGGCTCGAGAGTCCAAAGAGTGATGTACCGAGGGGGGGAGATCGGAAGAAGAAAAAGGTAAAGGAAGGAAAACAAGAGAGGGTGAGAGGAAGCTAGAAAGGGAAACAGGCAGAGAGAAAGAGGGGGGGAGGTTTTTCCTTTGATGTTTTCCTGATAGCATGATGTGTGCTGAGAAGTTGAAAAGTTAAAGTTATACCTATCCAAAGTTTGAAGTTATATGTTGCAGAAAATGTTTCTATACGAGTAAGCTGTAGCATTTTCTTAGAAGGCATCATAGGCATAGGTGAGTTGTCAGATAGGAATCCAAAGTTAAGCCGAACATTGTAAATAAAATTTTGTAATACCTACCTATGAATCCTATAATGCATACATGTTATTTATTTGTAACATAGGTAGGTACATATCTACTTATCATGCAAATTTACTGGGTCACAAAGGTGAGTATTAATAAGTACTTTGTAGGCAAATATTAGCTCAAGCAAAGCACAAATAATTGTAAAGAGCATTACAAGTATTTGTGCTTTGCACAAGCACCATTCAAAGCACACACATGGAGTATTCCCACACAGCTCATTTCATAAAACATACCTACTACCAACTAGGCTACTATATGTATACCTACTACCTACTGATCAAAGACAGCATCATCGAAGACTCGAGATAACTTTCTGAAGCTCCAACCAACAGCAGTGTAGGGAAATTCACCTACATTATCTAAAGCACCTTTCATCGAAGACTCGAGATAACTTTCTGAAGCTCCAACCAACAGCAGTGTAGGGAAATTCACCTACTTTATCTAAAGCACCTTAATTTTTGGGGTCGATAATTTTCGGATTTTCAAAATGTGAAGATCGAAAAAAGTACCTAACCTGATTTTTGAGCACACCCTGTATTCAAGACATGAAAATAATGATACTTGGCAACACAAAGTGCAAGCTTTGAAGCGGCAACTTTTTAGGTACTTGATGTATGAAAGTCGAACTTTCTGAGTTTTCAAATTGAAACAGTTGAATGGAACTATACATGGGTAAACTTTGATTACACAATGCATGTGATATATTCCTGAACGACCCTGTCCATACATCGTGTTCTATACGTATATTTTACTTCAACTATATTGTGCAGTGATGAAGTGAAGAACATAAAAAAAGAACTTTAACTCTTTAGGAATTTTATTACCAGTTTGTTCAGTTTCTTATCAAATTGAACATGAACTTTCAAGTTTTGAAAACTAGCAGATACAGAAGTTAGAAACCGATCATACATATTATTCCGATAGCGCAGATGCCATAATTGCCACATATAGAGAAGGGATTACAGCTTACAATGAGATTATTAGACATACTTATTACAAACTCGTAGGTACATGGAGCAAATATGGCGTAGATATAAAAACAGGCAAATAGCTTATAGGGACAAATATAGGTACTCGTACTGTACATAACTATGTGTAATAAATAGGTATCTATTATAGGTTCAGGGGCAAAGAGCCCCTTTTACCATTAGGAGAAATAAACTCTTATTTTATCATTAGAAAACAAACAATAGAAAACAAAGTTTAAGGAGACCACCAAGAGCTAGGAAATAGACATTCAGAACCAGGGCCATATTTAGCCCCCCCGAGCTCCATTTTTCTCCAGACTTCTCCTAATTTAGACTAAATGAAATGTCACAGGAATATTATTTTGTTGTTTTTCATTACAAGAGAATAGAGAGAAGATGGGGAAAAGAGACAGAACAAACAGCCTAGCTACTACCATGTTAAGCTCTCTCTCTCTCTCTCTCTCTCTCTCTCTCTCTCTCTCTCTCTTCTCTCTCTCTCTAAAAATATTCGACTGTAAAGCCACAGGATTTGATCCCGATTCAATTCCCGGAAAAAATGTTTTATTCCCGTCATGGCACAGTGAAGTACACATTTGTTTATCATACAACCCAATAGTGATACTAAACGAAGTTCAATTGCGTCAAGCATAAATTCTTGTGACAAATGTCGTTTCCCGCTTAAACTAAAGTAACACCAGATATTTGCAGAATTTGCACTCCTCGTGTCTGAATTTCAAGAATATTCATTGGAGAGGAAACATGCGAATATTATGTATTCATACATACTGTTTATTATTTTTAGGTATAAAATCTTACTTGGAATATCGGCCACACTCCTGTACGATCTCGACCACGCCTTGACTGGTAACTCGGGGATAATTACAGCGCCGGAACGACCCGAAGTACGCATCCACTCGATCCATTAGTCTGCCCTGGAATCAACAAGACGTTATAGGAAAGTCCGCGCTAACCACTACTACAGTGATACTAAAGGCATATACTTTAACTTTAAGGGTATGAACACACAGTAGTCACACCAACCGCTGGAAAATAGGAAAGCCGGAAACATTTGTTAAAGGAATCATTGGCTAAATTCTGAATGTGTAGATGAAAGATTACTAATGGATTTCACCAATTACTTAATGAGAGATTTCACTCATGGGAGAATTTTGAATGATCCAAAAAAGAGTTTTTAAAAACTCCTCCTCTTAGGATGATTGAAAAACCCTTTTTTGATTATTAAAAACTCCTTTTTGGATCATAAAAAAAAGTTTCAGTCGACACGACGTCTATGTTTGGACACACCTTTAGATCCACTGGGAAACTGGGTGCTTTCAACGTGCTATCGCCGGGGGAGAGAAAGGGTAAAAAAGGGAGGGAGGGAGGAAGGAAGAGGGATAGGGTAAAGAAAGGAGGGATTTTTGTGTTATTAGGTACATATATTGGAATAGACCAGTGGTCCCCAACCTTTTTTCGCCCGCGTACCCCCGCCACCATCATAATGGGTACCGGTTACCCATTCCTAGGTTGATGTGTACCATGTACCATTACTTCTATACACTCTCAGTACCTTTCGAAAAAAATCAGTACTTCAGTACCTTGAGGTCAAAATTCAGTACTTTTCTCGACTGTATACTGCATTGAAAACCCATAAAAATTCAAAATTTGCCTTTGTCCGCCATTACACAATTTTTTCTCGCGTACCCCCGGAAGGTCTCTCACGTCCCCCCAGGGGTACGCGTACCCCCGGTTGGGAACCGCTGGAATAGACTGAAAGAGAAAGAGGAACGAGAAAGAGAAAGGAGACATGTCATAGCTAAATAGAGGGAGGGAGTTAAAATTCGAGTTAAAATGGAGAGATAAGGAAGAAGAAGGAGAGGAGTATGGAAAGGAATGGGAGAAAAGAAAGAAGAGGAGGAACAGGATGAAGAGAAGGACGAGGAAGAAGAAGGGAGGAGGAAAAGGAGGAGGAAACAGGGGAGAATGAGAGATCAAAAGTGTCAATTATTTAACTCACATTATCACATCGAAGTTTTTTCTGTGTAATAAGCATGATGAAAGTTATGATGAGAGAGGGAGGGGGAGAGAGAGAAAGGGAGGGAGAGAGGGAGAGAGAGAGAGGAAGAAAGAGGTTATACCGATCACGCAATTTCAAACTTTTGATGAGTCGTTTATGTCCATATGAGAGGAGACAGAAAAGCATCGACGGCGTCGACCATGTGTGGACAGCATGGTCGATCCAGCCCCCGGGTTACCGGGGTCAATGGAATACCTAATATTAAAACCACAAATAAGTAGGTATGTATGAAAATAACATGAAATCTGATTCTGAATCTCTCTCCCTCCTCCCCCCCCCTCTCTCTCTCCCTCCCTGTTTTCCCGATATCACACACATATCAAACGCACTCTAAAATTTTCATCTCCAATAATAAAACCAATGATAAAAACCAGACGTGACGTCCAATGATATGGAATGAGATGGGAGGGAGGGGAGTGATAAATTTAGGAGAATGAGGGGGAAAAGAGGATGAGAAGGAGAAAGTAGAAGAAGGAGGAGGAGGAGAGGGAAGAGGAGGAGTAGGAGTATGAGAAATAGGAGTAAGAGGAAAATGAGGAACACGAGGAGAGGGAAGAGTAATATTTGGAGGAGGAGGAGGAGGAGGAGGAGGAGGATATGAATAGAGTATGAGGAAGAGAAGAAGGGGGAACAGAGAAAAACGAAGAGAGAGAGGAAGGGAAGGGTGAATAGAGTATGAGGAAGAGAAAAAGGGGGAACAGAGAAAAACGAAGAGAGAGAGGAAGGGAATGACAAACGAATAATGGAAAACCCACACATCCGACATGAAACGAAATGAGAGTCAGAGAGAGAGAGAGAGAGAGAGAGAGAGAGAGAGAGAGAGAGAGAGAGAGAGAGAGAGAGAGAGAGAGAGGTCAAAGAAGGGAAAAAATGAAGGCGGAAGAGAATTTAAAAAATGACCGGAGGTGAGAAAAAGAAGGCAAAGAGGAAGGAGAAAGAGGAAGACTGGAAGAAGACCAACAAAGGCAATGAATAAGGAGGAGAGGAGAAATCAGAGAGAATGAGAAGATAAAGACATATAATGTAAGATTGAAAATAGGGAGGGGAGATACTCATATATTTATCGAAACAGGAGAAAGAATCCGAAAAAATGGTGAAGAACGCAGAAAAGTAGAAAAAAGAGGGAACGAAGGAGAGAGAAAAAAAAAAAAAAAAATAATCGAGAATTGAGGCGAAATAAAGTTGAAAGAGTAAAAGGAAGAAAAAGAAGTAAATAGAGGAATGAGTGAGTGAGAGAATTTCAAGTACTACTTCACCTCTCCTCTCCAGTTACCAGTAAGTATCTCCACTCGTATACTACAACGATAGGTGTATTATGTCACCTCTTCCTCTACCAATATCTGCCCTCTGTACTTCAACTCTTTCCTCCCAAGTTGAAAAATCGCTCTCCCTTTCCTCCCAAGTTGAAAAATCGCTCTCCTGGAGAGCGATTTTTCATGAGGAGGAGTAAGTAAATTGGAGGAGTAAGTAAAAGCTCTCCTGGAGAGCGATTTTCTCTCCAACTCCCACGCTTTCTGCCTTTCTCCGTAATTTTATATAGATCACCATAATTCCCCATACTTCTTCTTCTTCCTCCTCTACTTTTCCTTCTCCTTCTTCCTCCTCTTCTTCTTCTTCTTCTTCTTCCCTCCTTTACCACCTCTACCCTCTAACACTTCTTGACTCCTCCTCTAACACATTGAAAATCAATTAAACAACAATACAGCATTTCTCCATATCTTCCTTTCCTCGTCCATAAAATGACTTATCCACCTCAATTAAACACCTCCTCCAATTTACTTACTCCTCCTCATGATCATTCTTATTATTTTCCTCCTCCTTCAATTTCTCTCCTTTCTCTCCACCCAATTCTCCTCCTCTTTCTCCAGAAGAAATGTGAATTCTTCATTTCTGCTATCTCCGGAAAATTGGTCCGCTAAAAAAAAAAAAAATGGCCATTTGGGCCGTTCTCCTCCATATCTCTCATATTAAAGGATTTGGGTCGTTATAACATTGGGCCATAATAAAATTGAAAATTTCACCATCTTTCCCTAATGGCCCTGCCGTGCCCTTTGTAATAAAAGTGCTACTCTAATATTCTGCCAAGTGCTTGCGCGTTTGCTCTTTTTTACTCCTTTACAAAAGAAAGGAGATAACAAAGAATAAGGAGGAGAAGGAGAAGGAGGAGAAGAAGGAGAAGAAGAAGAAAAGAAAGATAGAAA